>NC_037683.1:110609590-110895729 GCF_003255815.1 Theropithecus gelada | reverse complement strand
GCTGCGCCTGAGGTGATGCGGCCCCGGCCGGGCGCAGGGCGCGGGCTCCGGCGCCCCCGCGTTGTCCTCCCCGGCCGCGGGCGAGGTACGGGGCGGGCGCGCCGAGTTAGCGGGCGCGGGGCCGGGAGGCCGGGGCTGCGCCCGCGGTAAACTTGACTGTGCTCTCCCCGCAGCCGCTGCAGAGGGAGCGCCGCGCCGGGGCGGAGTGCGGGCTCGCGCGGCAAGTGCGCGCCGAGGTGAGTGCGGGCGGCGCGGCCCCTGCGCCCCGGTGGCGCCGAGCGAGGCCGCGGCTGGCGGGAGGCCCGGGCTCGGGGCTGCGGCGCGGGCGCGGGGACCACCCGCCGGGTCGGGGCTGCGGCGCGGGGAGCGGCCGGGCACGGAGGTCGCGGGTCCCGCGGGCGGGCGCGGGTGGCCTCCCACGGCGCGGGGAGGACCAGGTGGCGGGGCCGGGGGTCTCTGCGTTCTCGCGCTGCGGGGCGGCCGCCGGGACCCCGTCGCCGTGTTTGAAATGCTGTGGTTTTTGAACCTCAGGTCACGAAGTGGATTCGAGTGAACCGGAGACCCCGAAAACGGAAGCGCAGGGAGAGGGAAGCGGTGTTTGAAAAGGTAGGGGCTCCCGAGACGGTGCTCGGCGCAGGTCTCGGTAAATCCGCGTCTGCCCCGCCAGCACCTGGTCATGACAGTAGAGCAGCGCTGACTTTAAAAAGTTTTTGTTACAATAAACCGGGGAAATTCTGTAGAAATACTGGTCGATAAGCCTAATCATCTGCATGTTCTCATAAAGAGAAAATAACCCGTGAGATTTGTTTCTTGCTCGTTAAACACAGCAGTAGGACTTAAGTGGGTTCCATTATTATTTTAGATCCGCGGTGTTTATTATCAGTGTTAAGGTACCTCTGAAAAATGAAAAGTGTTCCGAATAAATCGCCCACAGTGTTAGGTTTCCGTGCGGTACGTTCTCTCACCTAGACTTTAAATTGGGGTCATCTAAGAAATGGAGAGAGAAGAAGAAAGAAGTGGATTACTTTTAAAACACGAGGAGGAATTTTATTTGCTGTAAAGCAAATGAGAAATTTGTTTACCTCAGTGTAGAATCTCAGTATGTTACTTTGCAGAAGTTTGGACTGCCTGTTGTCTGATTTTGTACTAAAACTTGATTTGTCATTGTAATAAATATCATGAAATAAGGTAAGTAGCCCGTTGTTTTCCAAGTGACTTGCCGAAAACTCGTAAAAGTGAATAATTTTTTGACAAATGTTACAGCAGATAGGATTTTTGTTGCTTTTGCTTAATTACATATCACTGTTTTTTGATTCTTGATACCACCAAGGGATTAAAATAGCGGTGTGTTGTTTTTCGGCTGCTAGAATGTATGATGAATCACTCTTGATTCTGAAGCCAAATTCTTGCTGATAGCATTGCTGCCAATTTCTGTGCTGTGTTGCCTTAGTATGGGCATTGCCGCGTCCGAGAATGTGCACAAAGCACATCAGAATAAAGGTGATCCCAGAGCTGCAGAGTGCACTTCAGGATACCAGAGGGCAGCTTCTGAGAGAGCTGGAAAAGGAACCAGCCTGCGAATATAGTTGTTTGTAGCTACACTTTTCAGTGTGCATGAAAAGGGGGATCCCAGCCCTTTTTTTTCCCCCCTACAGAGGGTCATATATGTCACTTCAGTTGAAGGGTAATAGAAAAAGTTGTCATTTGGAACAGACTTGAGTTTTCTGGCCATACCTCAGCACATGGTATGGTAAGTCGTGTTTAATGGTTTAGGTGTGTTTTAAATGTTTGTGAGGTGATGAATGAGATCATAAAATACCCAAAGAAGGAAAAGAATTACGGCTTGCTTGGTATTTTTTTAAAAAATGTGTCGTAGCTGTTATTTATTTATTTATTTTTTTGGAGATGAAGTCTTGCTCTGTCATCCAGGCTGGAGTGCAGTGGCGCGATCTCGGCTCATTGCAGCCTCAGCCACCCAGGTTCAAGCTATTCTCCTGCCTCAGCCTCCCGAGTAGCTGGGACTACAGGCACGTGGCACCACGCTTGGCTAATTTTTGTATTTTTAGTAGAGACGGGGTTTCACCATGTTAGCCAGGATGGTCTCCATCTCCTCACCTCGTGATCTGCCCGCCTCGGTGTCCCAAAGTGCTGGGATTACAGGCGTGAGCCACCGCTCCCTCCCAGCTGTTGGTTTTTAAGCCAAAAATAAGATTACCAAAATGCACAACGTCCTTTAGAAAGGAGGGGGAGCCATTATCTTTGTGGATTGTAGATGTTGTGACTACCAAGATCTAACCTAGAAGTAACCGTATCTGTGACACCCGTGACACCCATGACTGGGTCTCCTGAGAATGGGGATGGGGCGAAGCGGGGGACTGATTGATTGCTTCGCCTTGCAGGAGAATGAAGTTCTTTGCCCAACCATTTCCCGTTGATACAAGCTCTTGTGTTAAAACTTAGGGGGAAGATTTGCCTCTGACTTTTTTTCTTGGAAAATGTGGGCAGCAGTTTTAAAGAGAACGTGAAAATGGAGTAGGTTGAAGCCAACATTCAGAACTTCCTTTCATGGATTGAAACTTAAAGCTGAGGAGGTTTGAGGGTGGAGGTGAGGAAGGGCTAGAAGATAGCAAATTTCAGAGTCGTATCAGAGAATATGAACTGTCAGTTTCCAGTGTTTCTTTGGCTCTGCACAGCACTTCCAAGCCCCTTTGCCCACTGTTTTGCTTCTGCCACACCTAGAAGAAGATTCAGAGCTCGTAGAGATAAAGCATGCGATATTTCCAAGGCCTTCCCCTGTTCTGACATAGAAATTGAACTTTGTGACCATGAGGATTCATTCCAAGGCCCATGTGTTAACCTTTTGCTAGGGTTTGAACCTGTTATTAGTAGGAGCCTATGTAGTTCACTTGCTGTTGAGTCTAGTAAGTTATTTTTTAAAATGTCTGCCATGTCACAAATAGAAGCAAATTATTCAGTTTCTGTGTTTTCCTGCATTCACTATATCTTTCTTCTATGTTAAAATAAAACTATGGTATTTTCTGATTTTATTCAGTTTGTATTAGTGTAAAATAAAGTGAATCTCAGTCATTTCTGGTAGGTGCCCATTTGAAATGTAGCCGTTGCTTTTATTTGTCTGCTTTGTTTTCCTTGCCTCCGTTCCTCCCCTCCACACTGCCCTTGCCTCCAGCCCCCAGGGGTCTGTCTACACCTGCAGGCCTCTCAGGATTCAGCCTAGATGAGTAAATTTGATGAAGTCGTTTGTGCTAACTCTGCTGGGGGTCATAACCTTTTTCCTGCGGTAGGAGGGGCCAGCTTTTTTCCTGCCGTGTGGAAAGCAGAACCTTCTGACCTGCCCAGGAAAGGAAAACAGTGCTCTGGTGAGAGGACGGACCCTGACCACGGGCGCTGGGCAAAGGAGCCGCGCCGTAGAGCGGCGTCTTCCAGGGATGTTTGTTTTCCCCTTAAAGAGAATCTGGAAGGTGCTGAGTAGTAGGCATAGTCTGAGGCAACTTGAATACTAGTTGAGTGTTTCAGTGAACTCGCGAGGGGAAGCAAAACAAACTCACCCTGTGCTCGGCTGTGGGTTAAAATAACGAATAGTGAAATAACGTAAATTGGGGACTGAGATGTGCCGCGCAGATAAAGGGATTTAAAGTGCTCCCCTGGGCTTTCCCTGCCTTCTGCTTCCAGTCATCCCACCCACCAGAGACTTGTGCCATCTTTCTGTGTTATCCTAACAGACTGCATTTCTTATCTCTCTCACATGTCTTTTCATATTTTCTCTGACATTTATTTCCATTTTATTTTAGTTTCATATTTTGCCCTTGTTCTCCTGGTATGAGTGAATTCTTTTATATTGTTTTGTTTTTCATTTAAAGTGACAAAACTCACCTCTTTTACTTCTGGTCCTCAGGTATTTTTTCCTTCTATTCTGATACTCTTCATTTTTTAAATTATTTCAAGTTCCTTTCATTTAGTTTAAATAATTTTTGCAACAGGAAAACAAGGAAAGTATGAATAACTCACGAAAAACAATTAGGATGATTGAATCAGCCAGCTGTGCAAAGGACAGGATGAACAGTTGTGATTGCAACAGTGAATTTTATGTGTGTTTTTAAACTAATAGATTTCACTAAATGGCTGTTGGTTTTGGAAGAGAAAGCGCATTTTTTTCTTTTTTTACCTTTTTTAGCTGATTCAAAGATAAAATTATGTGCCATCACAGATTAAGGAATGTCTTTACAAATATATACATATAATATAAAGATTTAGTAATCCTTTAATCAATATTCTAAAGATTAGAATGTATAGTAGAATAGTCTTTTATGAAATAATATACTTATGGAAAATATATGACTGGGATGTGATTCCTTTAGAGGAAGAAAATTTCAATTTTCAGATTCAGAGGAAGCACTCTTCCTAGTCTATACATATCATAAGCGGAGAGCGAGTTTTACGGTCCTCATTTCAGGTCTTCAGTAAGCGTGTATGATGATATCAGGAGTATTCATTGGCTCAGTTTCAAATCACTGAAAATTCAGCCGTGGTAAGGTTGGCTATTATGTGTATTAGCGTTTCCAAGCGAGTGGTCTCGGCTGGGGTGAGATTGTCAGCTCTCTGTTAGGATTAGTCACAACGAACACGGTGCAAATGGTTTCCAACAACAGTGCACTTCAAGGTTACTTTCATAATTCTTTTCTGCCAGAACCCAAGAAACAATACTCTTGCGTTCTCGGTGTTCAAATTGTTAAAAATTTCCTGAAATTTTCTTTCACATACTCAGAGTGAAACATAAAGATCTAGAAGGATGGTTGTGAAAAGTGTGGACCTTATAGTATGTAGTGGGCATTGTCATTGAGGCCAAATGATAAATTCTGGTTTCCAAATCTGTAAGGGGAAAAAAAACACAACTATTTTCCTTGTTATAATATATTCCTAAATTCTAGAGTATTTTCACTCTACTTTTAGTTCATTTGTTCCTTATACATACTTGACTCTGAACCAGAATCAATGATAATCTTAGTTTGAATGATAATTCACAGATTTAAAAAATTGTATGTAAAATCCAATTTGGTTTATGCATTTTTTAGCATTTATTGTTCCTTTTAAATTTTATATATTGTAAGAGAATACTTTTATTACAGTACTGATATTCAAAATGATAAAGGTAGGTGCAAATTTTAAACTATTTAATAAAGTACTGCTGTGTTTGTCTTTTGTGACAAAGGTATATTTTATGTTCAGTTTATGATTTCTGAAAATGAATGTTAAGACTCATAAAAATTATTTGGCTCTTTCTTGGACCCAAAAGAGCAGATGGTGACTGCGGTAGGCTTGACTCCAGAGCCATCAGCACACAAAGCTTAGCAAAATGGCACAGAGTGAACCTACGGAGTGCTGAGCCGAGGGTCCCTTCACTTTGTAGGAACTACCCCACTTTCAGCAAAATAGCAGGCTTAGGCAGCCCGTCTTATGCAACTGAGGCAACACTGCAGTTGAGTGCTTTCCCAGGCGTCGGTGCCCTTGCCTGTTTTGAGAGTGCCATTGCTCTGTGAGAATTCATAACTAGTCTACATTTATATAGCCGTAATCTCTTACAATAGCTTCATTGATCCTTGATTTCCATAGAAAAGCTTTATGGATTCGAGTGAGTCACAGCTCTTGAAGCACCAGCCTCCTGGTTTTCCCTCCCTTCATCACTTCCTCCCTAACTGTGAGTGGCTTTGTATCCTGTGTTGTACTGATTGTGCCTTTGGATGACAACTTACTTGAGTGATGGGGGGAGGCAGAATAATTTATTAAAAGTAATTACAAAGAAACCAAACAGAAGGAGTAATTACAGTGCTGTTAATACGCAATTCGTTACTTTATTGCTGAAATATTTGGAACTCAGTTGAGATTCTTGGTCCTATTTGTGGGTCTCTCATTTTCCCTTGTAAATCCCTAATAAATAATGTATTAAAGTTTCTGTACCCAGGTCTCATTTTAGATGAGGTTTCACAAAGTCTTGGTTTTGTTTGCTGTTTTTTTTGTTGTTGTTTTTTTTTAAGCTGGACCAAGGAGTAATCGCTGATAACAGGTATTTTTGGTAGCCCCAGGAAGGACATCTGATCTGTATAATTTAATACTGTTAAGTTTTTATCTCTTGCATAGATTTATTTATTTTTCCTAATTTCCCTAGCCATTGATTTTTTATTTTATTTTATTTTATTTATTTTTTTTTGAGACGAAGTCTCACTCTGTCCTCCAGGTTGGAGTGCAGCAACCTCCACCTCCTGGGTTCCAGTGATTCTCCTGCCTCAGCCTCCCGAGTAGCTGGGACTACAGGAGCGTGCCCCCACACCTGGCTAATTTTTTCTGTTTTTAGTAGAGACAGGGTTTCACCCTGTTAGCCCAGGATGGTCTCTATCTCCTGACCTCGACCTTGCGATCCACCCACCTCAGCCTCCCAAAGTGCTGGGATTACAGGCGTGAGCCACTGCGCCTGGCTGATGTTTTTTTTTAAGACTCTGCCATTTTGCTGGGCATGGTGACTCACGCCTGTAATCCAAGCACTTTGGGAGACTGAGGCAGGAGGATCACTTCACACCAGGAGTTCCAGACAGCTTCGCCAACATAGAGAGACACCATCACTACAAAACAAAGGAAGTAAAAATTAGGTATGATGGTACATGCCTGTAGTCCCAGGCACTCGGGAGGTTGAGGCAGTAGAATCGCTTGAGTTCATGAGCTGGAGGTTATAGCGAGCTGTAATCCTGCCACTGCACACCAGCCTGGTGATAGTGCAAGACCCAAACTTGGGAAAAAAAAAAAAAAAAAAAAGAAAAGAAAAAAAAGAATCTGTAGTTTAAAAAACATGTTCCAAGATTTCTGTGTACTAAAATTCCTTCCCATTTTTAACTAGTATAATAGGGAAAGTTAAAGTATCATCCACTTACCCTCATGCACTTATTCACATATTTTAAAAAGAATCTTTGGAACTATTCATATCATAATAGCTAACATTTCCCATGTGTCAAGCACTGTTCTAAATCCTTTACATGTAGCAGCTCATGAAAATGTACCAATAAAGTAGTATCACAAACAGCAGTATGACATTAGGATGTTGTAGAGTGCATCAAACACTTTTTGAAAGGGGTGAGGTATAAAGAAGTCAAACAATTGCTATAAAAAAGAATGCTTTGGGCAACATTTGAAAATTCTCTTTAGTGCAGGTTATTGACAATCCTAGACCACCAGCATAAAGCACACATATCTAATTTAGGAAAATCCCAGCCGGGATGTATTTGAAAACATTTGGAATTGTGCTGATAATTACACTGCTATTGATTTTAGCAAGTTTGATGCCAGCAGCCATCAACTCTTCTGTGCCATGAGAGATGAAAGCCATTTTTATATAAAATGTTAGAGTTCGGCTGGAAAAGGGAGGCAGGCAGAGAAAAATTTCGTGGCTTTTTAGTTGCTTTTATAGGAAGTATTAGTTTTATTCTTGTGACAGAATGCTTTACTTGGCAGTCATTCTCATCGACATTTTAAGGAGCTGCTGTTTTGTGCCTGGGTCTCATATGGTACTAATAAGGTGCATTTTTTTTTTTTAGTAGCACCTACTGATGTCTGTGTGGGCTCAGGCCTGCCGTTGTTTCCATTCATCTTCTATTGGAGGAGGCTGACAGCAGCGTGTATCAAGTCTGGCCAACATATATTTCCCTCTGTTTCAGAGTCTGTGCCCACAGAAGAGTTATACTCGAGCTTTCAATCTCTAACACTTAGAAAAGGGCCTGGCCACATGCAGCCTCAATAAGTATTCGTTGAATGAATTGAATGAATCCCACAAATGGCATTTATTTTATAAATGCGTACCTGGCTATTGCATTAAAAAACTTTTTTTCACTATTCAGGTGTTTTTAAATTTTGTTTTTTAACTATGGAGGTTTTCATCAAAATACATTTGGTAGAGTTTTCCTGTTTTTTTTGGGGGGGGGGGGGGGGGGGGGGGTGATCTCTTTTCTGTAAAGAGAGCTTGGATTCCCGAAGAGCTCGTACTGGTCCCAGCCGTCCCACCTAATCACGTGTCCCCTGAGTTTGTCACATGACCTTTGCTTTCCTCTGAAAATCCCTTTATTCAGTAGACCAGTTAGGCCCATTTATAATAATTGATAAAATCAGTATGTTTGACTTCAAGTTTTTCCCACAGTTTTATGATGTTTTGAAAAGTGTTGTCCTTTTTTGATATTTAGGGAGGCTTCTATTTTTGGTTTAATGGTTACTTTGACGTAGTACTTTTCTTCTGCTCTTGTGTATTGATTCCCTGCTGTGAGAGATAAATCAGTCATTTACCTTTTCTTCCCCCTCCTCTCTTTATTTTCCATCATGTGATGGAAAATATTATCCTTTCTTTTTACTTCCTATAAGTACCTGTAATATTTCCTTTGAAATATTATCCTTTCTTTTTACTTCCTATAAGTACCTGTAAGACAGTCAGCTGGCCGATTGTATTTTCCATGTAATCTCCTCATTATCCCCTTCTTGATGGCTGGACTGTGTCTACGATGTCAGAGCATATAGGCATTACATACTATGCTGTACCCTTTATAAAATCACTTAGTTTTAATTCTGTGGGTTATGTTTAATGTTCATCATCTGCTTCTAGATTGATGTCTTTTCAGTCAGTTCTGAAGCTCGTTTTCTAGTAGATTTCTCAGGAAGAGCCTAGGGCACTTATGGTCCCTGGTTTTTTGCATGTTTTAAGTTTGTGCTGTTTATACCTGAAGGTCACGTCAGCTAAATAAGAAATCCTTGGTTCATATTTCTACATTTAATTATCTGAAGTCTGTTACTCCATTGTCATCCTGCATAAAGTCTCATTTATTTCCCTTGGAGTGATCTGGTCATTTTTCCTGGACACCCAGATTTTTTCTATACATTCCAATAATTTTAGTTTAATATGTCTCGTTGTGGGTTACTTTTCCCTGTTGTCACTTGGCTTTTGAGCTTTATTTTCCTTGTCTGTAAAATGAGAATAACTTTTTTTGTTTTGCTTACTCACAGTAGATAGGAAGTGAAATAAGATGTATATGAAGTGATGTAAATGTATTATTTTACTATCTTGTTATCCTTTAAAGTTTTTTGTTGTTAGGAACTTTGAAATTTAGCCTGAGTAACATGGTGAAACCTTATCTCTACCAAACACAAAAACTGTCTGGGCATGGTGGCTCGTGCCTGTAATCCCAACACTTTGGGAGGCCAAGATGGATGGATGGCGTGAGTCCAGGAGTTCAAGACTAGCCTGGGCAACATAGTGAGATCCCATCTCTAGAAAAAAAAATACAAACATTAGCTGGACGTGGTGGTACACGTCTGTGGTCCCAGCTCCTCCAGGGCTGAGGTGGAGGGTCCCTTGAGCCTGGGAGGCAAATGTTGCTGTGAGCCTAGATCGTTCCACTGCCTTCCAGCCTGGGCGACAGAGCAAGACCTTGTTTCAAAAAAAAAAAAGAAAAGAAACTTAAGAGTACTTCGTTTTATGAGTGTATGAACTTGAGTTGATGTTCTGTCTGTGAAAAGTAGACAGTGGCTGCCCAGTGAGTCTTCTGTGTCCCGACAGTAAAGAACCTTTTCCTGCCTCCATGTGGTAAGCACGCTCTCTGTGTCTCCTCATGGGGGACGACTACTGGACTGAAGGAGGTGCTGCTTTCTGAAGCAGCTCACCTAGAAAACTGCATTTCCATTTATCTTCTCACACTCTTGCCTGTCATGTTAGTTCCCCACTCAGAACTCTGCGTTTACATGATTTCAGTTTATATGTGCATAGAGAAACACTTAGAAAAAATTACTGTCTTTTTCAGATGATGAGGATTGCTGAAAACCTAAGTCAGCCTGAACAACAGTACATTTTCTTGAATTTATTGTACACAAGCCCCCACATAAGAGGCTGCTGGAAAATACCAAAGAGACATGAGAGATGTCATTTCTGGCCATGGTGGAGATAAAACACACAGCATATCAAAGATGACTTACAAAGCATCCTGTGATAAATAAAGCCACACCAGCATAGCACAAACTAAAGACATGAGTAGACGATGCATTTTCACCCGAGGCTACCCTGGACTAGAGTTTCCATGCCTGGTCTTTGTTTTGATAAAGCAACACTGGACACATGTAGGCTGGAAGTTATGGTGGGAAATTGGGTAATTGAATTAACTGAATCCATTTTAGTGCTTTTACCTGGTTTGTAAGCACAGATAGGGGTTTGATTGATGTATTTGTAAATAGTGTTAGTGTCTTTATTTGAATATATGATTTTAAAAATTCATCCATGTTTCACAGGTGAAGCTGGCACCTATTATAGAAGTCCTGCTGACACCTGTGAATCAAATTGATTTGGAAACCCAAGGCCAGAAATGTAACACTGTTGGTTATTCTGTGCATAACACATTTCTCACTCTATATTTCTTCAAACAGTTTACAGTTTTTGTTTGATATGCACAACATACAAAACCTTGAGTCAGCAATAGAGAATACCGAGATGAATAGTTTATAGTTAGATGTAGAAGACTATATAGGATAGGAGAGTTTATAGTTAGATGTAGAAAACTGTTACAGGGTAGAAGACAGAACTGAATCAGGCCTGTATCAGGTGCAGGGAAGTGCAGTGGGTATCGGAGCAGTCTGGATCTCTGTGAGGGAAGTCATCACTTCGGGCTCTTTTCATTGTCCATGAGCCCTTGTTCAGGATGATAGCAGGATGCAAATATTTGTTCAGTTTCATTCAACTCTTGTTATTTTGTATAATCGAGGATACCATAATTTGTATTCTCAAAATCCAGATTGTCTTCGTGAGCACATACTCACTATGAAATTTTTTTTTTCTATTTTTAGTAGAGACAGGGTTGCGCCATGTTGGCCAGGCTGGTCTCGAACTCCTGACCTCAAGTGATCCGCCTGCTTTGGCCTCCCAGAGCGCTGGGATTACAGGTATGAGCCACTTTGCCTGGCCCCAGAGATTGATCTTTTATCTTTGGCTCATAAATGTGAAATCAAAATGCCACAGCAAGTTTAGGCTACTTCTGAACTTGGTTCAGTCTGTTTTACCTTCACTCTTTTTTCCTTTTACTTGCATTAAGCTTCCCCCCCACAAGGCCCACTATAAACCTTTGGTTTCAAGGCAAAATAAAATGTTTCAGAATTGGGGGTGGTAACTTTAAGTTCTAGAGTTATTCAAAGTTTCCTTCTCTTGTGATTTTTTTTTGAAATATATTCTCATTCTGTCACCCAGGCTTAAGTCCAGTAGCATGATTATGGCTCACTGTAAGCTTAAGCTTTTGTATTCAAGTGATTCTCCTGCCTCAGCCTCCTGAGTAGCTGGGAGTACCACCATGTCAGCTTTTTTTTTCTTTTTTTTTTTAAGAGACAGGGTCTCTCTATGTTACTGGTCTTGAACTACTGGCCCCAAGCAATCCTTGTGCTTCAGCCACCCAAAGTGCTAGGATTACAGGCCTGAGCCACCGCTCCCGACCCTGGCATTTTCTTACATAAGGTAGCAGTAGTCATTTCATGTGGCCTCACTTGTAACTACAAGTCATAAAGCTCATGCTATTAATTTTCTGTGGCAATTTTCTACCATTAATTTGGTGTCCGAGAAGAGAAAAAGGTATGAAGGGCATGAGACGTTAAACAGGAATGGCAGAAAGAATCCAGGAGAAAAGCAGGATGTACCTCTGGATCCTGTTTGTGTACAAGTGGGTTTCTGTTTTTTTCTCCCTAACCATCACACATATGTAAGATGTAGTTTTCCGTGTCGAAGCTACAGTCAGGCATCACTTGGTTATGGGGAAGTGCTTCGTGCGGCGATTCCTTCGTCGTGAGAACGTCGTAGAGTGGACTTAGACAAACCTAGATGGTAGAGCCTGTTGCTTCTACGCTTCAGATGCGTACAACACGTTACTGCGCTGAATGCTGTAAGCAATTGTAACACGTTGGTAATGTATCTAAACATATCTAAACATAGAAAAGGGACAGTAAAAATACAGTGTTATAGTCTTATGGGACCACTGTTGTGTATGTGACCCATCGTTGACTGAAATGTGATGCAGTGTGTGACTGTGCCTTCAACATTTACTCCTGATGACAAAGGTAAAGATTGCTGAGTGCCCCCATAGACAGCAAAGATGGTGATTCGGAGGCTCGCTCTTCGTGACTTTCTTGAGTTATATGTCATGTATATGTTGCATGCCAGGAAATTCACCCACAGTTTGTTGAGTTTTAAGAAATGCTTATAGTTGTATACCTGATACCACAATCCAGTTTTAGAACATTTCCATCCCCCAGAAAGTTCCTTGTGTCCATTTGTAGTCAATCCCCATTCCTCCTCCTAGCCCCAGGCAAATACTAGTCAGCTTTCTGGTTTATAGTTTACCTTTTCTAGAAATGTCATATAATTGAGTCATACACTACTCAGTCTGCTGAATCTGCTCCTTTCATTGTAAAATTTGAGTTCCAGTGGGGTTGCATGTATCACTAATTCCTTTTTATTTTAAAGTCATATTGCATTGTACGGATATATACTACATTTTGTGGATCCACTTACTGGTTATGAGACATTTGGAATTTTTTTTGCAGTTTTTGACTATTAAGAATAATGCATCTGTGGACACTGGTGTAACTGTCTTTGTGTAGACATATGTTTTCATTTCTCCTGGGTGGATACCTAGGCCTTGAATGGCTTGGCTATATGGCAGGTATATGTTTAACTCTTTAAGAAGTTGCTAGACTGTTTTCCAAATTAGCTGTACCATTTTACATTCCAGCAGCAGCATTTCAGGTTTTAGTTTCTCTCCCTCCTTGTCAGCTCCTGGTATTGTCAGGCTTCTTTATTTTAGCCGCTCTGGTGGGTGTTCAAACACGCTTTCTTCTACTTAACGTTTTATTTCTTGAGAGGATTTGAAAGTGTCTAGATACCTTAATGCTGCTCTTGTCTTCCACTTCACAGACCAGAACGCGTTGGCCCAGTAAGTGGGAAATCTGAATGTCTCACACGAGATTCCCAAATGAGTCACTGAGCCTGGAATCTTCATGCGTCAGTTGGAGTTGGAGCAACCTGCTTTTGTTCTCTCAACTCTTGTGACTCGGAATCCTCTGTGTCCTTGTAGCATTGTTAGGTGTGCCTTTCTTTTTATCCTTTCAGAATCACGTGTTCTTGTCCTCTGTGGAATTGTGTCTGATGACACGCAGCTTGTTTTCTGCAGAAGTTTGCTAGTGTCGTGAAGAGGTTCTCGCTGCCTCTGGGCTGCAGCACACAGGCGCTGGGCGGTCAGACCTGGTTTCCGAGGCTGGCTCCACATGACTGTGTACCGCGTGTCATCCTGTGAAAGGGCAGACGCGTGCCTGTCAGAGCCTTGTGGGAGTTAGTGAGGGGACTTCTCTGAGGCAGCTGGTACTCACTCAGTACTTAATGCATCTTAAGGCACCTCTTCACAGAAGGCGGTGGAAGGCTGCCTACGTGATGGCGTGTAGATAGCGATGCCATCCGTTTGTTTTTTTCTCCTCCATGACAGAGAAACAGGAAAACATTCCTAAATTTATTTATAGATGTTAAAAAAAAAAAATTAGGCTTGTTTTTTTCCGGTAACTGTTCTCCAGCCAGCAGCAAGTATAGCAACAGTACTTTTATGAGTTGGTATGTTTATTCCCTGTCTTTTGGCTTTATTCAAGAAAACCAGTTGTGTTTCTCAGAGCAACCGTATTGTTTCAGTTGCCACTCTCTTCACTTTGTCCATTACAGTATAATAAACTGTCCTTGTCCCTTCTCCAAATTGGAAGCTCCCTAGGTAGTGGTCAGGCTGTTGATGAGATTTGTATTCTAGCAAAGCTCCATTTTAGGTAATCTTTCATCATTTTTTATATGCAATAAGTCACTGATTTTGTTTCTTTTGTTCAGTTTTAATTTGAAGTTCCTTTAAAGACTGTTGGAGCTTTTGCAAATACCCAGCTCATGAAGGGCACTTAAGATTGGGCCCATCTCCTGCATCAGCACATTGAAGTTTTCTGTCTAAAGGAGGGTTCCAGCTACCTGTTACCCTTTTGCTGAACACAGTTGCGGTGTTGCAGTGTATTTCGTGACAAAAGTGCACTCTAGTTTTCTGTGAAAGGATTATTTTCTCTGAAATGATTCTTGGTCATGTTGAGTTTCTAAATGTTAAAGAGCACATAGTGATTTTGATCTGTGGAGATCTCATCTTGGTACCGTGGTGCTGCACAGGCCACCAGGAAGAACTGAAAAATTGAGGCAACTTGAGAAAATAAAGTCACCACCAGCAAGAAGCTGTCTAAAATAACCGGAAGATTACAACCCCCGCACCCGGAGGAGTGTGCTAGTGAGTAGAATGTCTGAAAGCTACTGGAGGTCCTCCACAGGTGCGTGTGCTGGTCCTAAGGAGAAGGAAGAGGACGGGGATTGCCCCGGAGGAACACCTGAAGTTCCAGTTGAGCACTTCGTTTGGAAGCTGTCCAAGGCTGGAGTTGTGATTTTTGGGAAAGGCCTCACAAGCTTCTCTAATTCAAGTCCTTGTTTTACGTGTGAGAATGCAGAGGCCCTGAGAAGTGTTGATTCCCAGGCCTGCATGCTGGCTGAAACTAGAGCCTGGGTCTCCTGTTGCTTTTTCCAGCTGTCTGCCTGCGCAAGCATGGAGGCAAAGCTGCGCTGGGCTCCAGCTGAGGAGAGAGGTGTCGAGGTGGCCTTTACTGTGTTGTGGGGCACAGACACTGAGGGAGACAGGGAAAGGTCTGGGAGACTCAAGATGATACCTCAGATGGCCGTCCTTTGTGGACTAGACACACGTCCAAAGGGAGGGCCATTTCCTGGCTTATTGAGGACCTTTCCATTTGGGATAGGAGTAAACGGAGTCAGATTTTGAGAGATCAGTCATTCCAAAGAGCAGGTAAGGATTCTATAGTAACACAACTGTGTTCACTGCAAAGGTTGATGTGAAATTGTGCTTTTCCCGTTACATTAGTGAATTTTACAAGGCACAGATTATTTGACATTTTTGTGATGTTTGTTACAGAGCAAGCAACTGTGACATGAAAATATTATTATTAAAAAAAAATGAAACATAGGGCCGGGCGTGATGGTTCACGCCTATAGTTTTAGCACATTGGAGGCTGAGGCAGGTGGATCGCTTGAGCTCAGGAGTTCAAGACCAACCTCGGCAACATGGTGAAACCCCGTCTCTATTAAAAATACAAAAATTGGCCGGGCGCGGTGGCTCAAGCCTGTAATCCCAGCACTTTGGGAGGCCGAGACGGGCGGATCACGAGGTCAGGAGATCGAGACCATCCTGGCTAACACAGTGAAACCCCCGTCTCTACTAAAAATACAAAAAATTAGCCGGGCGTGGTGGCGGCGCCTGTAGTCCCAGCTACTCGGGAGGCTGAGGCAGGAGAATGGCGTGAACCCGGGAGGCGGAGCTTGCAGTGAGCCAAGATCGCGCCACTGCACTCCAGCCTGGGTGACAGAGCGAGACTCCGCCTCAAAAAAAAAAAAAAAAAAAACAAAACAAAAATTAGCCAGGTGTGGTGGTGCATGGCTGTGGTCCCAGCTACTCAGGAGGCTGAGGTGGGAGGATTGCCTGAGCCTGGGAGGTGGAGGTTGCAGTTGAGCCAAGACTGCACCACTGCACTCCAGCCTGGGCAACAGAGTGAGACCTTGTCAAAAAAAAAAAAAAATCAAACGTAAGCATGGCCGCATAAATTGACATTTTATTTTGAAATGCAGTAATGGCACTCTCACAAATGACCTTTTCACCAGTCTGTGCTGGTATTTGTAAATACATATGTTAGTATTGTTTTCTAAAATGCAAAGCTGATTTTCATGTTTATACATATTCATACCTTGATAGGTTACAATTTTAGATTTTCTTTCTGCAGTCTGCCTGACTTGGCTATTTGTTCATAGGCCAGATCAGACTACCCTCATTCCGCAAAAGAGTATTGACAAAATTAATGCTGAACTTGCATTGTGAAGAGTTTAGTGCCCCGGAACTCTCTGTGTTACTGGCAGAGCAAAGTGAGTAGGAATAGTATGGCTTAGGGAAAAAGACGTGTTTTCTCTCTAACACAACTGGCAGATACTGAGGTGGGCAGGTGGCAAGAAAAGGCAAGTACTGAGCTGATTCAGACTTGCAGAAAGCTTCCTCTCCTCCTCCTTAGCAAAATGAAAGGCTCTGGGGAATGGCACCTGCCTTTCCCTGCCTTGAGGAACCTGGCATCATTTAGTCTTTATTGAAATTAATTTAACGACTTGGTCAACAGTAGCATTACATAATCACAGAGCGTCAGATTATCATAAGACAAATTTAAATGATGCTGAAGTATCTTCCAGCAGACGATTAGTGATGTACCAGCATGCATGTGTAGCTTGTGTGGGTGTGTGTGCATGCAAGCATGCACACGTGCGCGCACATAGTCTCATCGGCCTTTGGCCTCTGAGCAGGGGGCAGGTTTGGACTGGGGCCTGCTGTGTGACCACAGTCTCCCATCTTGTATTGAAGCTACATTGCCGTGTGCATCTGACTCTTGACTCACGCTCTGACCGACGCCTTCGTTTCTGGAGAACTGCCCTGTTTCATGCAAGAGTCACTGTCATCAGGAGCCATCTCAGGGAGAGGCTCAGGGGGAAGTGTGAAGGTGGAGCAAGTGCACCAGCTCCAGAACAGAAGGTGAAGAAGGACTGTTTCTGTTTAGATTCACTTTCCTGGGAACCCCTGATGGAGTTCAAGGTCATAGAAGAGAAGAAATCAGACACTGCTACAGGACTCCTGCTCTTGGGTTCAGATTCTTCAGTGGGAGGGGAGAAGAGAGTAATCACAAGTGATTGTTGTAGATTTTCTCTCAGCTTTTTTTGTGTGTCAAACCTGTGTTGAGATGATAGGCGGTTACAGAGAAAGGAGAGGAGGCGTGTTATAAATGTGTGGATGATACACGGTTACAGAGAGAGGATTATATTATAGATTATAGAGAGTGTTATAAATGTGTGTGGACTTCAGTGTTACTCCTTCTCTTCACAATGATCTTCCAGGTGTCTAGAGGGTGAGGCGTGTCATCTACGTGAAGATTAAGAATAAAAAAGAAAGTACCGCTATGGTATTCTTAGTGGGGGTTTTTCCTCTGACAAACTGTTACCAGCATATTTGGGAATACATCCTTATTTTTTTTGAGAGGGGGTCTCTGTCGCCCAGGCTGGAGTGCAATGGCCCAATCTTGGCTCACTGCAGCCTCTGCCTTCTGGGTTCAAGCGATTCTCCGGCCTCAGCCTCCCGAGTAGCTGGGACTACAGGCGCCCACCACCACGCCCGGATAATTTTTCTTTTTGTATTTTTAGTAGAGATGGGGTTTCACTGTGTTAGCCAGGATGACCTTGATCTCCTGACCTCATGATCCACCCGCCTCAGCCTCCCAAAGTGTTGGGATTACAGGCGTGAGCCCCCGCGCCAGACCTATTTTTTTTTTTTAAAGACAGTTCATTATTGTCTATCTTAATATCATATTAGAAATCACTCACAATAAAGCAGCTGTTTTAACAATAGCTCAGTGGAAAGAGTTTATTTGTTGAGAGTGTTTTACTTCCCAATAAGTTTTTTGATTTAGTTTTCTTAGCAAAAACAATGTTTGTCTGTTGTGGATGGACACATTTCCCCCCTTTCCCAGAACGTGTGGTTTCCATTAACTATTTTTCCATAGAACTTTTGTGGGTCACCTGCGCTATTAGGGTTAAATGGAGATCTTAAAGGACCTTTCTCCCCGCTACAGTCTGGAACGACATGGGTTTGGGATCAAACTAATTGAAATCCCATCTTTGCCCCTTACCGGCTTTTTCACGCTGGATCGACTAGCTTGTCTAAGTCTCAGTTTCCTCATCTGTAAAACAGACTTTGTGGGAAAACACTTTGCCCAGAGCTGCCCCTGGATCATGGGTCACAGACAGTAGTTATTAATGTTACTGGGGAATGGGCTTTTCCAGTACTGTTTTCAGACTTAAAGTCATTTGTCATCTGTGGTGTGTTACGGGAACAGAAGATGCCTGAGAACTGACAGGACAGACCAGGAAGTGTAGCTGCAGGAAGAGTGGCGGTGAGGGCACGTTTGGAACATCAGTGTGGCGGATGGACCGGCTGAAGTGTCCCCAGCATTAAGACTGGGAAAGCAGCCCAGTCACTTCTCTAGTGGGTCCCGGCCCCAGGTGCAGAGGGCACCTGCCTCCCCGCCTGGCCCAGGAAGCTGCCCCGCGGGGCACTCTGCTCCAGTCAAATACTGCCTCAGGTTCTGTTGGAAGTTTCCAGCTGGCTCCTCCGAAGGGAGTTTCAGTTGAAGTCACCGGAGCTGTTTTATTGATTTCGGTTGACGTCTTTGTGAGCTCAATTTACAAAAAGTCTTGTTATCCACAAAAATGCTTGCTGATGTCCTGAGCAACTGGAGAATTCCAGAAAGCTTTCAACAGTAAGTGTTGAGATCTCCCCTGACCCCCGCCTCCCAGCAACTCCAGAGGTCCGAGTTTACAGTAACTATTATTCTTGTGTGGAATTGGCTCTGGATAGTTAATAAGTTTCCCTGAGCGCAGACTGACTAACAGAAACCCACTTAGTCACTGAAGAAATGGGTCCAGTGTTTGTCCCAGCTATGAGTAATGGGTGATGCATGCTTTAAAAAGGCTTCTCAGAAAGGCCTTGCTTATGTAGTGAGCGATCAATATTTTTGAAAAGAAGTTTTTATAGGTAAGCCATAACATTACTTGATAATCAGACATCATTTTCAAGTAGTTAAAAGGGTCATTGGATAAAGCCCAGTGGACCGATGCTGGCTTCCTAATTGCTAAGGGCTGAAACTCCACATGCCCTGTAAATTATGAGCATGCTTGAATTTTTTATGGGGAAAGACATTATGTTTTTATGTCGGATAATATTCGTGTCAAATGTTAGATCAGCCAGCCGGCTCTATCATCCAGGCAGGTTGCTCTTTATCCCCACCTGATCTCTGCTTTTCCTTGCGAAGTTTATTTTAATTGGAGAGTCAGGAATGAGAGAGAACGTAGGATGGGAATGAATCATGAGAAAAATGCCACCAGTCGTTTTTCTTATTCCATGTCCTTGTTGGGATATCCTTACCTTTGTCAACAGAGAGCAGCAGTTCAGCCGCAAGCTCGCGAGCAGCCACTGGCAGCACTGCCTCCAGGAGGCCTCGGGAACATGCTCACTGTTTTCTCCAGGCTGTGCTGTTCCTCCCCTCAGCCTTGAGAGTGACCAGGGATCTCCGAGACCTAGGGAAACGCCACCTGGTCATTGGCCACAGCCGTTTCTGGATAGGGTATTTGTGTGACCCCTGTGCCACACAGTACCGGCCGCCCAAGAGATGGCAGTGGTTTTGTGCTCTGGGCCTGAGCGTGTGGCCCCACGTTCCATGAGGCCTTCGGCTGGTTTGCCAGAGTGTCTCTGAGAGGAGGGAGAATGTTGGTATGGAGAATAATTTTATTGCTTTCTTCTCAAAATAAAGGAAATACCCAAGGGGATGGTGGGAGGGGAGGGGATAAATATAGCGTTTCCGATTTCCTGCTTCCTCTGCTCTTCCACAGCGTTTCACTTTTCATAAGGTTAGATTTTCATCCTATCGACTTCAGCCAAAAATAATTCCAACCATTTCTATCAGATTGGCCCTCTTATCATTTATGTACTTGTTACTATTTTGCTTTCCTATTCAAAACCTTTTTTTCCCCTTAGGCCAATGAACTGTTTTACTTTATTAGCTTCATATTTATTTGTTGGTGCATAATAGATATACATAGTTTTAGGGTACATGTGATTTAGTACAATCATATAATTTATAAAAATCAAATCATTATATTTGGGATCTCTGTCAACTTAAATATTTGTCTTTTCTTTAAGCTAGAACCATTCTCAAAAGCTTTTCTACAGGGAGTAAAAGATAGTCTGCAGTGCTCACCTGCTGCACCTGGTGTGTGTGTCGTGGTCTTGTGGTTCGGGCTTTGGATGGTCAGAAATTCTGGCTTGTCCTTGCTCTTCCTTCGCCCGTGACCCGTTTTCCCAGCCAAGGCCATTACGTATGCTGGTGTCCCCTACTCCTTCCAGCCTTCTGTTAACAGATACTGTCAACCCACAGCCACTGCAGACATGGCCCATTGCTACTTCCTTGTCCACAGCAACAATGCTGGATATGGCTCAGTGCCTTGTCAGACAGACAAGGGTGGTTGATGAGCCTGCAGAGCGGAGCTGGTAGGTTAACTGCTAGAGCTGACCCCACTGAGTCAAGCAGTGAGTTTAGTAGGTACTTGGCAAGAGTGAATTCATCAGGAGTTGGGAGAAAAGGTGCAAGAAAGTTCGTCTTAGATTATTGGGCATGGGCTCCCTGCTTACCACGCTGGTATTTTCATTTTGTATAAGTGTGAAGTCGATAGTGACTTTAACAAATAAAACCTAACTTTAAAGTTGGGAGGTAAGTGACTTGTGTAAGGTTTTTGGTTACATGAGCTAAAGGTAAGAATTTCTGTAGAGTCATTTCCTAATTTTTCAGAGTGCCCATTATCATGCTTAGCCTAGGCATCTTGCTCAGGTTTGCCCATTCTGAAAGTCCTGTGTTCCTAAGGGCCGTGGCCATGATCCTCACTGGACTCTGCCGGTTCCCAGGCCCCAGCACTGCCCCCGCCGGCAGCAAGCAGTAATAAGTAAGCTCTGCGTGGTTAAGCCTAATAGGGCTGTGACCCAGTTTGAACTCCGTAATGAGGAAAGAGCAGATTTATTTGCTCCCCTGCATGCCTCCCTCCCCCGTGTTCCTTTATTATCTTTAAGAGGAAATTGAATAGCAAAATTCTGCATTCTCATAATGCTAATGGACTGATGTCATCTTTTCCATTCCGAAGTCAAGAAAGTAAGAGAAAACTGGAACATAGATTTAACACTTCATAGCTACCAAGGGCTTCAGCACCGGTTCTTTTCGTGTGTATGTATGTTTTTAATAACTTTAAGGCATAATTCACATGCCATAAACAATTCACTGATTTTAAGTAAGTTAGCTAAGTTCCGCAACCCTCACCACAATCTAGTTTTAAAACATTTCTATCATCCCAGAGAAACCCCTGGCGTCCGTTGGTAATCACTGCCTATTTCCCCCTCTCCTCATCCCTGGGCAACCTGTATCTACTTCTGGTTTCTGTAGATTTGCATTTTGTGGACATTTCATGTCAGTGGAATCATATAATACATGGTCTTACGTGTTTGTTTTTTCACAGCGTAATGTTTCAAGGTCCACGCGTGTCTCAGTGTCTGTCGCTGTGTGTTCCCTTTATTCCTGGACAGTATTCCATCTTACGGTTGCACCACGTTTTCTCTCTCTGCTCACTAGTTGATGCACATTTGCGTTGTTTCCAGTTTAGGGCTGCCATGAATAATGCTGCAGTAAGTACAGATGAGTTGTTAAAGGAACATGTGCTTTCAGCCCTCTCCGATAGATGACCTAGGAGTCATATAAGTTGAGCAAGTTTGTATGAGCAGCTGAGTAAATGGAATGATGTAAGAAGCCTAGGTTGTTTTCAAAGTGGCCATACCACGTTACCTTCCCACCAGTGGTGAACAGGGGTCCCACTTTCTCCACATCTTTGCCATGGACTGTAGGGAGTATCAACTTAACCACTGACTTGTTTTATGTTCTTAGGTACAAAAGAAAGCTAGGAACTGTTTTAAGGTATTTACAGTTTTTCAAGCATTGTTAACACATGTTAATTAAAACTGTAGGCCTGGAGTGGTGGCTCCCGCTTGTAATCCCAGTACTTGGGGAGGCTGAGGTGGGTGGATTGCTTGAGCATAGGAGTTCGAGACCAGCCTGGGCAACATGGAGAAACCCCATCTCTACAAAAAATAGAAAAGTTAGCTGGGTATGATGGCATGCACCTGTGGTTCCAGCTATTTGGGAGGCTGAGGTGGGAGGATCACTTGAGCCAGGAGTTCAGGGCTGCAGCGAGCTGTGACCACACCACTGTACCCCAGTGTGGGTGACACAGCCAGAGTGAGACCCTGTCTGAAAAAATAATAAAGTGAAATGGAATAACAAAATAAATAAACTTGTGGTCTTTGATGCCTATCCTCCCCAGTCTCTAGGTTCTGCCACCACTCATGCATGCAACGGTTAACCACTTTCTATTTAATTATGTTTTTCTTGTGGACTTGATATAAACTATTGAGTTGATGTATGTGATACTGTCTAAGTTTACTTTGGGAAATGATTTTTTTTTTTTGGTATTTTGAATTCCTTTTTTTAGTTCTGTTACTCGAACCAATGTTTGTCAGTTTGATTTCTGATTGTAAACATTGTTTTAATATAGAAAAGACACGTGTCTGTAGAGCCATGTTTTGGGGTGCTTTAAATAATTAAATAGTGGAGTTCTAGGTGTTAGAATTGGGTAGCTTTTTAGGATTCTTTATTAAAAATGCAACTAGCAGTATTTGTGTGAATCATTTGACATGGCAGGGATTACTATGTCCTCAAGACCAAATGACTAAAGTTTCTCATTATTTTTGCTTATTCTAGGATTTGCAGGGATTTTTAATTTTGGCAGTGAACAAATCAAGTGAACCTATTTTTCTAAATAAGTTATATCAGTCATGGCAGAGCATTCTGGTGAAATAGCCCTCGCGTCGTGGGTGAAGTTCAGGACCACCCTTTGGGTCTCAGCGGCATCACGGGCCTCAGAACACTCATTGCAGGCCTGTTTATCTTTCGAATTTGTGCTTGTCCAGATATTCTGAAGCGGGGCATGCAGTCTGTCAAGAGGAGATGATGAGGGGCATCCAGTTCACACCCAGCCCGAGTCATTCCAGTTCACACCCAGCCCGAGTCATTCCAGTTCACACCCAGCCCGAGTCATTCCAGCTCACACCCAGCCCGAGTCATTCCAGCTCACACCCAGCCCGAGTCATTCCAGTTCACACCCAACCCGAGTCATTCCAGTTCACACCCAGCCCGAGTCATTCCAGTTCACACCCAGCCCGAGTCATTCCAGTTCACACCCAGCCCGAGTCATTCCAGTTCACACCCAGCCCGAGTCATTCCAGTTTACACCTAGCCCGAGTGCCCAGTGCCAGAAGTTCACGGGAGGAGAACAGTGGCAGAGATGATTTTCTTAGGGTCTGGTATCTGAATAAACAACCTCAACTGAACACAGTTCACTTCCATTGTTTTGGCCTCCAGAGGCACTTTGTCATGTGGTGGCAGTTTGTGATAAAGGAACGGTTCTCATAGGCAGGATCACCCTCGTGGGAGTGACGTGAGTGGCACAGCGATTGGGGTGCTTTGGCCGTGGGTGGGTGGAGTCCAGGCGCACTCTGCCTGTGGTGCACAGTGCATTGCAGCAGAGTGGAGAAGTACGCCACTGCCCACACTCTTCAGGTGCCAGCGGGAGAGCTGTACAGGTGAAAAACTGGTGTCTAATGTTTGGACTCAGAACCTCTTTTCTGTGCACAGGTTTAATATTGACTCGGGTTTCTGGGAATGAGTCTGAAGGGTAAATCTGGGAAGATTGTGTTTTGTTGAATTTTTCTGAGAGTTACTTGCCATTCCAGAATATCTCTTTTGCAGTGAGAATGCATTTGTGGTGTTTGAGTGACCACCTGGCACAGCTGCTTCAGTTTGCATTAACAGCTGTGTGTTAGGGGGGATTCTCCAGGCAGCCCATTGCTTCACTGTTGTGTTTAATAGGGTACTCAGGCATCAGCTTATAAATATTGATGTCCATATTAATGCATTATAACTGGCTTTTCCTTTAATTCTCCTTTCTATTATAGATAGGGCATCGTATTAGAATTTCCCTGCTCAATTGTGTATATTATTTGGATTAGGTTATCCAAGAATTCTGTAAGAGCCATTGGCCCCAGATGTCCACAGTGTTTTGGTCCATATTGCTGAGATACTAGCCTAGTGTGTCTGGAAGGCAGTGCCAGCTGGTGAGGGATGCGGGTGGGGCAGAGCTCCCAGGTACCTGTGCGGGCAGGTGCTGTGTGGTATTGAGCTGTCCTCGTTTGCTGAAAACTGATTCTCTCACGGGCTTGCCTGGGACTCCCTCGGATGTGGTCCTCTATACTTGCTGCCGTTACCAACGTGAAATCTCCTGTCACCGTGCTCCCTCTCGGGGAAACTGGGTGCCGGAAGACCAGCCACACATTTCTGAGAGGAGATGAGGGTGAGAGGCAGTCATTGTGTAGATGCAGACATTAAATCATTCTGCCAGTCCGAATCTTCCTGGCCTTTGTCCTTTGTCTGCGCGTGTTACTGATGAGGAGCCATGCCCTGTAAACCAGTGTGGCCCCTTCCAAGGCCCGTGTTTTCTCAGCAGGGTAAAGTTACGTGAGACCCTCAAGTGTAAGTGCCGTTCCTTTTTGTGTGCTGCGTGTCACCCTCCTGGGCCCTCACACCTGCCATCATTCAGTGCCATGCCAGTCACTCCTTCACCCCCAGAATTTGAGATACGCCATGTTTTAGCAGCTCCTAACTGTTTCAGCACTGATTGGAGTTTGTAAGTTTTCCAGTATTTGTTGTCCTCCTTTCATTTGTTACTTATATTTTGGGCATTCCGGGGTTTTTAAGCATCTTCTCCAGCAGCTTATCAGGGACATGGTGAGGATTTAAAAAGGAAAGTTACTGAAGGGAAGGAGGTTGAAATTCATTTCAATTTAATTTATAATAACTGAATCTGCTAATATGAAATCCAGGTGATAGTCTGGCCTCTGTTTCATAGTGCTCGTCCTGGGAGACGGGTGGCATTACCGATAGTGTGCCCAGCACTCCTACGTGGGAAGGCCCCAGGAGTCCAGTTCATGTTGCTCAAGTTGTTGAAATCCGGATTTGAGAGCTGAGTTGACCATGGCAGCCATGGTATGTCTCTGGTCTCTGCATAAAGTAACCAAGCTTTGTTTTCTGGTGGGTTACCTTTCCTGTATTTTTATTTCAGTTCAGCATATTAAGTTTCTTGTTTTAAACCAACTCAAGGTAAGAAATTTAACTATGTTTCCCCTGAATATCAAAGTGATACTGTTAGAGAAAATTCTGAAAATATGGGAAGGTATAAGAGAAAATTCTGAAAATATGGGAAGGTATAAAGAAGAAATTTCAAATTACCAGTAATCGTCTCCCAGCAAGCTACTTTTAATATTTTGATGTTTGTATTTCAGGGAGAATAATCATTGAAGAAGAATGGGAGTGTGTTTTATATTTGTGACTTTGACTTTGTGACTTCAAAGGTGGTTTCATGCAGGCTACTTTTTAGAAAAATAATTTAATTCAGTTATTTTGAAATACTGCTTTTTTGGAAAGATCTGTTATGTACATTTCATAAAAAGTGACTGTGAGTACTGGAATTCAGCATTTAACTGCAGCTGTAGTCCTGGGGACATGTATACCTTAACTCACTCCGTTTGATAACCATCTCCTGTGCACTGGAGTAGACGGCTGTGAGTGCAGAGCAGCGTCTGAGCCTCAGGAATGGATCGTGTAGGACTGTGAGAGGAAGGTTTGTGCATTCGTCCTTTGCCTTTGGCTTTCTGCATGTGGCCAGTGATGTAAAAACCGACAGCAGCCATCCTGTGTCTCCTTCCTCTCTGAACATGAATCAAACTGGCATCCGTTTCAGAATCTGAGGGGATACTGCCAGCTGCCGATCGTGACGTGTATGTTTAGTTCGTAGGCACAATATGGAAATCATGGAAGACGAGCTTCAAGGTTCAGCAGTTAACTGTGGGGCTATTTCTGCTCTACTTTACGGGTTACTGTGAAATGGAGACTCTCAACTTACTTCCAAAGAAATACGCAGTTACACAGCTGTCTCCTGCTTTCTGGCTTTTATTAAAATGCAAATAGTCCTCACTTCAAAGTAGCATAATCAAATCCTGAAAAAGGTATAACTGATACTTTGCCTCCTCTCTAGTATTTCCACTGTGTGGTCTGGCCTGGCTGGTGGAAAGTGTGGTGGTTCACAGTGTGCCGTTGTGCCCTGGGTGTGCAGTCACACGCACCCCTGGACGACGTGAGCTCTGGTGGTGCTACGAGCAGAAAGTGTTAAATAGAAGTATGTGTGGGCAAAGAGTGTTAATTATTTTGGCAGTTAATAGATTTCTCTGCATTTACCAGTATGTATTTAGTGACATGAAGTCAATGCATCGGTCTGCCTTTGTTCTTTACATAGCTACTCTTCTAGTGTAAAAAGAATGTCATGGAAGTGAAGTAGTTTCTCTTCTCTCCTAAACATCCACTCACAGAGCGTGTTCTGGGTGAGCATTCTTCATTTTAGTGTGATTAGCAGCTAAGTCCCTCAGCATTTTTTAATAGAAACTGATACCTGATTGAAACGTCGCCGTCTGTCAAAGCACAAGAAAGCACAAGAGCCCAGCTCTGTGCCAGTGCCCGGCAGTGGCCGGCCGGTGGGGAGCGAGGTCGCTTTAGCAGATCAAAGGGGGCTGGTGGATGTCACTGCTCTCCACGTAACCGGTCAATTGCTGAAGCTCACCTGTGCACCTTTCAGCCTAGTTCTCCGGGTAGGGGGAATTAGAACATAAGCTCCCTAAGCTGCTGCTGGATCATGTCACTTCATGCTCCCTTTTGGAAATGTATCCCAGTTCAAACAAGTGAACACTGTTTGCTCCTCTTGTCTTTTGACTTGTCCCAGATATCTGGAGGATTATCCTGTTTGTGGACCATGTGCCACAACTGAGGGGCTTTGATGTTGCAGAGCCCCCGCCTCTTCTTTTGATTACATGTGTTTCTGTTAAAGACAGCTTTTTCCAGTGCTTACAGGGGCGTGAATAAGTGGCTCCGTGTCCTGTAGCTTTTTATACTTTGTGGTTTCTCTCATCCTGTTACAGTAACCATAACACGGAAAAGGGGTACGATCAGAAGGTACATGTCCCAGGAAAGTAAACTAACTGGGGGGCCCTGAAACCCTCCAGCAGGACTTAGGGGGAGCCTGGAAACACACTTTATCGTGTGTGTCTGAGAAAAACCCCACTGCACCTGGCCAGCGGAGGCTACCTGCTTCTGGCCCTTCCTTTTCAGGCCACCCCCACCTGGAGTGGCAGGTAGGCCTCCTGGCCTGAGTGCTGTGGCCAGCCAGGTGTCCACAGGTACAGGGGAGCTGTTCTGGGCCAGACAGTCAGTCAGACCTCCTGTGGCCCATCAGGAAGCCTGTCCACCCCCCAGGGAAATGAAGCAGATACTGCAGCGCTGGTTTTCAAGTGAGCCTTTCAGATATGTTATCTTTTAAGTAAATTCTGCCGTTCAAACGTGTTACTGAAACAAAAGCCAGAGAGTGAAATCTGAAAATGTTCTCCCCTGTCCTGTGGTGAGCCAGTGAAAGGTGGCCATGTTCACTACCAGAGGGTCCCTCACCTTGGGTGTCCAGTGGGCTAGTCGGAGAATGTTTCCCCTGAGGAGCTGATGTTCTCCCAGGCTACTCTTTGCTCTAGGCACAAGACTTCACTTTGGAATACTTCACCTGCAACACAGCCTGTTTTACAGCTAGTAAATAATAGGTGTTACTTAGGAATAAATAACCGGCACCCAAATCAGTAGGTAAATACTTGACTGAGTGAGGGGAGGGTGGTTTGGAGTTGTTGCCGCCTCTGTGCTTTTATTTGATGACAAAACAGCCTCATCAGTGATGTTACAGGATGTGCAGCCCTGAGAGAGCCCCAGAGCTCTCTTCTGACCAGACTATGTGATGGGGATAAGGATTCTTCTAATACCGTGCCAAGTGCTAGAACCCTCGAGTTCATTTTAGAATGGCTGTTTTTGGGATGGCCACATGTTGTTCAGGGAGATTGCAGTTGGAAGCACACCTGACATGGTTGGGGGAAGGTGCCTGCAGCTTCAGCCAGCACGGCCAGCTAAGAATAGCTCCTCTGCTGTGTGCTGTTAATCTTGGAGACGGTCCTTACCACTAGTCCATGGAGTCTAGAGTTGGCCAAACAGATGTAAGTCCACTGTGTCCTCGTTTCACCTGTGCTTTTGTTCTACACCTTTTTCTCCTGTACTTCTGTTCCTCGTTCTAGTGCTAACGCCTCCTCCACCTGTTCGTTCCGGCGCCGTGTGCCTGGCATGGCTCTGCGTTCTCCTCTCTGAAACCCCACGTGGTGGTTCCTTCCTTCCAGCACAATGGACTCACTCAGTTTCCCTCTCCGCCCTCCCTGTTGTTTCTGTGCCGTTCTTTGATAGGTGAGGTGATGAGCCAGTAGAATTGATAGGCTCATGTGTATGTGGTTCTGTCAGTCAGTCAATGTGATTCTCCAGGTTTAGAAAGGTTCACTGAAGCTACAGTTCCATAACTGAAGTTTCCTCCTTTGTAAAAACGAAATAGTAGGTTAATTCTGTGACATTATAATGAATAATAAATTTATTCTACTTAATATGCCTTTCATCCAAAAGGCCACATGGGAAATTTTTGACATTTAAAAATTATCTCTGAATTCAGTCTCTATCAAGGTTCAGCAAATCACAATACAGTGTTTTGTATTTACTTTCTTTTGTAACATTATAGAAAGTAGAGTATGAAATACATAAGAATTCTACATATAGAAGTCGCAAAAATCGGCCGGGCGCGGTGGCTCAAGCCTGTAATCCCAGCACTTTGGGAGGCCGAGACGGGCGGATCACGAGGTCAGGAGATCGAGACCATCCTGGCTAACACAGTGAAACCCCGTCTCTACTAAAAACACAAAAACTTAGCCGGGCGAGGTGGCAGGCGCCTGTAGTCCCAGCTACTCGGGAGGCTGAGGTAGGAGAATGGCGTGAACCCGGGAGGCGGAGCTTGCAGTGAGCTGAGATCCGGCCACTGCACTCCAGCCTGGGTGACAGAGCGAGACTCCGTCTCAAAAAAAAAAAAGAAGTCGCAAAAATCATACTGTGCATTCAGAAGTTAAATATCCCCAATTTCATTTGTGAGCAGTTAAATTTGGGGGTACTGTGAAAAATAAGTTTATAATACCAAATTATATTATTTGATTAACCCAGTGGGGATTTAAAAATCTTATATATTGTTTTCTCCCCTTGCTGTGCTGTCAGCTGTTAGTTCTGGGAGGTCACTGACGATGACAGAATTGCTAAATGACATACTGAAGACATTGTCATCCCTGCCTTGTCTTCCATTAGAAGTTTGGTTCTGAGTCCTGACGTTGATACTGCTTTATTCCGGGGTACCTATTGAAAACAAGGGAGTTTTCCATTATATTTGAGACACAATGATGTTCTTATTTCTTGCCTGAAGCCAAGATGTAGGTAGCGATTGCTTCCATTTTATTTTTACTGTACTTTTATATAGTAGCTTGAACAGGTGTCTTCATAAAGGAGATCCTTGACAAGGGAAAATAGGCCCAGACGCCCATGAAGACGTATTTTCCCCCATTTTCTCCTTCCTTGCAGTATAGGTGGATTTGATAGAATAGTATTAGGAAATACCAAAGAATCTACCAAATGGGTAAATGCTAAGTGTCTATCCAGGTCATTTAGATGGGAGGATTTCAGACTATGCTTGTTGTAATTTGAGAATTACACATGGGACAGGAATGGCATGAGGGCTGAGGTTGAAACAGTTTGAAAAGGTTAGATAATCTGGAAACTCTGCTTGGATATTAGTAATTTTTCCCTTGAATCACACACAGTGGCCCGCAAGGCCTCATTGTGGCTCATCAGTTTCTATGTGTGCTGAAGGCGTTGGTTTGGAAGATGTAAATACCCTCCTGTTTTTAATGGGGAAAGGTTGGAACAAGTTTGCTCTCAATTCTGATCAACTGACAGTCTTTGACTCAACATGAGGCACACTGAGATAAAGCGGATCCTGGTTTCCTGATACAGATCTCTCAGAAGAGGAGCTTGAGAAGCGGGCCTTGCTGGGATTTCCTTTAATCGCTGCATTGGATTGATAGGATTCAGATTTTGTTATGAACCCGGGAGAGAAGTGTCAGACATCTGATACACCCAGCATTTCGTTTAATATTTGAAAGAAAACCATTTCTTTCTTTCTTTTTTTTTTTAATACTCTTAAGTTCTAGGGTACCTGTGCAGGCTTGTTACATAGGTATACATGTGCCGTGTTGGTTTGCTGCACCCATCAACCTGTCATTTACATTGAGTATTTCTCCTAATACCTCTGCCTCCCCCGAACCCTGTGACAGGCCCCTGTGTGTGATGTACCCCTCCTTGTGTCCATGTGTTCAGTTCCCACCTATGAGTGAGACCGTGCGGTATTTGGTTGAAAGAAAACCATCTCGACATTGATGACATACCAGTTTGCTCCTGAGCCTGGACATGAGTTGTTGGCATGTTGGGAAAGTCGGCTCCTGTGATGTGTCTCGTAGGAGCAGTCAGCACCATACCTAACAGTTCGATGCGTCAAGTTCAGGCCAGTTGGAGCATCCCGAAAGACTTAAGTAAAGGTATCTAAGGTGGGTAGTAAATCTCTAAGGAGATTCCTTTGTATTAGTAATTTGCTGGTTTTTAAAATAAATCCCTTTGACACCAGCTTCAGATAATTTTTCTTTTTATTTCGAGACGGAGTTTCGCTCTCATTGTCTAGGCCGGAGTGCAGTGGCACAATCTCGACTCACTGCAACCTCTGGCTCCTGGGTTCAAGCGATTCTTCTGCCTCAGCCTCCTGAGTAGCTGGGATTACAGGCATGTGCCACCATGCCCGGCTAATTTTGTATTTTTTTAGTAGAGGAGGTTTCTCCATGTTGGTCAGGCTGGTCTTGAACTCCCAACCTTAGGTGATCCTCCCGCCTCAGCCTGCCAAATTGCTGGGATTACAGGCATGAGCCACGGCGCCCAGCCCAGATAATTTTTTTTTTAAAAGAAATTGCTGCATGGCCTTACTTGCTTGTCAGTAAAAGCAGGCACCTGTCCCCAGTCATTCACTCAGTTACAACAGACTCCCCTCCTACCACGTGCTTTCAGTTGCTTTACCCAGAAAGTAGGTCTGAGGGTGGCCATTGTAGACCCCCGGGAGAGGTTTCCATGATGGTGGTCACACTGAGTTTTCTTGAATAGAAAGGATTATACAAATATTTGTGTTTTAAATCTCCCTGGATTTTTGCTGTCTAGTGATGTTGATGGCTTTAAGAATTTGTGTCCTGTTTACAGGTTCGTTTGTGAGGATGTGCATATGGTCTTGTGTGATCTCATTTTCCCTAAGCCTAGGCTTGGGGACAGGTGGAATCTTCCACTGATCTCGCCTGCTTTTTAAAGATGTTACCACTGATTTTTCAGGATGTTTTAAAACATTTCATATTTGAAAGCATGAAAATAAAATGTTTCATTTCTTTAAGTTATAATTCATGAAGATGGCATTTATCTGATAGGTCTTACTTGATTTAAATCTTTGCCTTTGGAAAAAAAATTCCAACTTTTAAACAAATTCCTTTAAATGGAATAGTTGCCCTTTAAATGACAAGAATCATCCTTGGGGGTTGGGGTGAGAGAAAACCTTTCATGTCTTTTAAAGGTATTTCATCTTTTTTAAAAGTTTCCTTACTTTTTAATTATCTTCAAATATCTGCCATAAAATATGTGTTTACTTGCTCTTCATAAACAAGAGCAGCACTTCATTCCTTTCAGTAAATGTCAGAATGTTGGGTTTTGTTTTATTTTTCCTCCTCCTCCCCCTCCTCTTCCTCCTCCTCCTTTTCTCCTTTCTTGTTCTTCTTTCTTCTTCTTACTTTGTGTGTGTGTGTGTGTCTGTGTGTGTGTGTGTGTGTGTGTGGAATAAAACTATAGTTGGTTTCAGAGGTGGCCAGGCATAGCTCAGCTGAGAGATGGAGGGACAGCTGCTGCCTGGGCACCTGGGCTTAAAGTCACCTTGAAGGGACTGTGGGTTTTTAGAGCCCTTTGATCTTGTCAGTCTTCCAGCCTGGCCACAAGCTGGCCTTAGCAGTCCGCGGCCCGTATACGTCTTTTGACAATGTCACTGTCATGGGATGGATGCTCCCTGCGATGTGGCAGATCATGCAGTCCAGTGTGCTACTTGCAGAAAGTGGCAACATCTCTGTGTACTTTTTATTCAGAAGCTAAGTTGCTGGTTAGTTGAACACCACAGACGTATGAGCTGCCTTCGGCCTAAGAGTGGGCATGAAAATTGTAGCAAACCCACAGAGGCTTTTAAATTCTAAAAAGACCTCACAGCAGGATTATTGATTTGGTGTTAAATAGCTGTTTTACGAAGTTTCAGGATAATATTTTTTTACCCCACCTTTTAGCCTTTATTTTGATTTTTTAACGGGGGGTGGTTTTCCTTTATCAATCCCTAACCATTTTATCTTAAGAATTCTTCCTGAAGTCATTTTTCATTTCAGCCAGAAAACTGATTAGTGTTCACTGATAGAAAATGATAGGCTGCACAGTTAACCATGAAAAATATTTTTCTCCTTGGCACCTAAAGGTTGTCGAAAGTATTACCACATGCAATTAAAGAGAGTGGGTGGGATTTTATCGTCTGGGCTTACGGTGTACAAGCGCCAAAGCTGGATGAATTCAGGTATTTTCCCGGAAGTTTAACTTGCGTTTTTTCTCATAAGATATTCACATTTCTTTTCCACTCCTAATTTTGTGGCGTAAAATAAAACGTAACTTTTGTTCTGGACACAGTTTCTTATTGCTGAAGCACTTAGGAGAGAGCATTTCCGGAGCAGGAATGGTCCTGCTGGTGAGACTGCGAGGAAGAACCCTGGAGCATCTTTTGCTCCTCTTCAGCCGCGAGGAAAAACCCTGGAGCACCATTTGCTCCTCTTCAGCCGCTGTCTGCTCCTGGGGAAGGGCCGCGCTTACTCCGGAAGAACCGCGGCAACAGTAGAAGGGGCTTGTCTAAGTGGCACCTGTCAGTGCAAGTTAATACATTCCTGAGGGTTTACTTGGCTTCACTTCCTGATTTGCGGTGATCTCGACCGGCTTTCTGCCTTGAGACCCTGAGTGCGATGCCGTGGTGCGGAAGGCTGGCACCTCAGGCACGTACGAGATGGTGTGGAGCTCCTTAGATGAAAGGTGCTCAGTGTGGGAAATACAGTGATGTGAGAAACCTTCCATCCAGCCATCTGTCCATCCATGCTCCATGCAAGCAAGTTCTCGGCCTCTTGGGCCTGTGTCTCCCACACCAGAAGTTATATATACTGTCCTGATGCAGGAGAAGAACCTACGTTTTCTTGGGGGGGGGAAACGGGCATTCAAGCAAGACGAAAAAATAAAAACACAACGCTTTCTTTCCAGTTATACCAAAAGTGATGATATAACTAAACCAACTCCCTGGGAAACTAGATACCATCAACCTCGAATGACAGGGTCGATAAGAGTGAGCCCAGCCCAGACTGTAGGTGAAGGAACATGCTGTTTTCCAGCAGCTGCAGCTTAGCATGCATTAGGTTGTGAATTCTGCACTTTGGTTTCTAGGCAACTTGCACACATTTTAAATCTGAATATAAACACACACATACGCCCAAAACTGAATGAAACAATAAAAAACCTAATGATATAAACCATGTTTGCCACAGTCGCAGTAACTATAGCAAACAAATCCAGGCCACGACCTGGCTAAGTAGAGATTCTGGTGGTTAGATCTAGGAAATAAAGACACAGCAGCTATAAATAACGTCTTTTGTTGCACAGTGACTAATGTCTGTACAACGCAAGCACATCAGGTGTGCTGTGCCTCCAAGGCCCCCTGCAAGAGAAGGCATCTCGTCAAGGGAACAAGTTTTGTTGTTAAGGGAAATTTCATTTCTTTTCCTGTTCTTTTAATTAGTCTTACATTAAGATTCTTAGAAGTTGTACATCTTCCTAGTGCCAGCAGCAAGCTCGGTAAGTCCAGGTTACTTCTAGGTGGACAGGTCCGACCCAAAGGGTGCTCATCAGTGCCTCCGTTGCCACCAGGTGGGAGGTGATAGGAGCAGTTCTGGGGTGTGGCTTCATATCTGTACTGGAAATTGGGACTTGCGGACGACCTCGATGAGTTCACAGATAAAGAAGGTTTGATAGGATTACCAGTAAATTTGGCAATTGAAATGATCCTGTTACAGCAAGCACTGTTTAGATTTGTGTGCAGAAGTGACCAGCTCCAGGTTTGAAAGAGGGTTATTGTGGGCCTTCTGGATGGACAGAAGTCAAATGGAATACATGTGAGCATGTGTTCAGTGCCTTTAAATATTGAATAGCGTAATGGTGGAGTTAACATGGGATCGGCCCGTGCTGTTGCAGTCTGCATCTTGAGCAACATGGATCAACTGAGAATGGTCCAAAGAAAAGTAATATTGCGGGCATGAGAAAAATAAGAGCTATGGGAAAATTTTTTTAAAACTGAAATTGTTGGCCAGACACGGTGGCTCATGCCTGTATTCCCAGCACTTTGGGAGGCCAAGGTGGGCAGATCACTTGAGCCCAGCAATTTGAGACAAGCCTGGGCAACGTAGTGAAATCCCATCTCTACCAAAAAATAAAAAATAAAAAAATAAAAAATTAGGCAAGTGTGATGGCGCACACCTGTAGTCCCAGCAGCTTGGGAGGCTGAGGTGAGAAGATCACCCGAGCCCCAGGAGGTCCAGGCTACCGTAAGCTGTGTTCACGCCCTGCACTCCAACCTGGGTGACAGAGCAAGACCCTGCCTCACAAACAAAAAACAGGATCATAGTTTTAAGGAATTCCTATCCTATAATTAAATACATTTAACATAAGTAATGTTTCTCTCAAAAGCTTTAGGCAGGCTGTATAAACAGAAACAACTTGTGAGCTTGCTAGTAAGGTCCCCTGCAAGAGACGGCATCTCCTCAAGGGAACAAGTTTTGTTGTTAAGGGAGATTTCATTTCCTGTTCTACATGTCCATCCCTACATGTCCAACCCCCTACTATGGACATGTTTCTTCATTCATTCATTCATTCATTCTTCATGTTAATTTTAAGAAATCTTTAAAATAGCCACTGGGGTTATTTATTGTCAAGAACAATGATCTGTGATGGCAGTCGAAGATTGCTGACTTTTTATTTAGAGTTTGTAAAAACAGGTTCCAGGATGTTAAATTTTTATAGTTATTGCATGACTGATGTATTTCCTTTTCCCACAGAACTAAAGCATGTTAAAGATGCTATTGGAGTTTAATTCTGGGAACATAATAAAAATAGCATTGGGGCATTGAAGGGGAGCTCAGAGGCACAGGCCTCATCAGCCCTGCTTTACTACCTGGGCAGCAAGAGGCTACAGGTGGCTTCTCCTCCCTCCCAGGGGACCTCAGTAGGTGGAGGAGAGAGGAGGCAGAGTCAGGGCACTCTGAGGCCAGAGCCACACCAGGGAGTTCTGCTGGCCCAGTCCCTTCCCACAGGCTTGTTCGTCCGTTGACAGAAACAGTTGCACATACAAAATCAACTTTGCTTTCCCATCCTCTGTAAACTGTAGTGCCCAGCCTCTTTATTATGTATTTTATGACTCCCATTTAGAACTATATTGCTACCAGGAATGGTTTCTTCAGAACTGGAGCAGAAGAAAGGCTGTGTACCACGGTGTGTGATCCTGCTAATAAAGTGGATGATCAGACACAAAGCCAAGTTCATCTTCCCACCTTAGGGCCGCCACAGAGCCACGTGGTAACCCCTTTTTCTGAAGGAACGGCGTGAAGCCCAGGCCATGTGCATTTCCCCCTGGGCTGCCTCCCCTGACCCCAGGATTCCAGCTCTTCCTCAGAAGTTGTCTCCGCCTCTGCGATGAAAGAGGAGAGCAGGGACCTTTCGCCCCCCCTCCTGTATGTCTTTCTGACCGGGTGCCCCCAGGAAGCCTATTGCTGATGGGCACAGGCATTCCCAGTTCCCTCCTGGCCCAAGCTCCTGGAGGTGGGGCCACACATGACAGAGCTACACCCAGCTCGTCCTCTCTCTTGCAAAGTGCAGGATCAGAAGTTTGGATTTTCCTAGCTCCTCCCATGTTTTTGCAGCTCCAATGACAGCAATGCCAAATGATACCCAAAGATAAAAATATTGTTCCAAGTGGAGATGAGCTGCAAACTTTCCTTTTCCGATAGAAAACACGGTAAACAGTCTCGCTTCCTCAAAGATTGTGCCTGGAAAGCTATGGCTGGCTAATCATTTCCCTTTAGAAAACATAACAGTGTGAACTTCAGAAAATACCATAATCAGGGAGTTTCATGACAGAGTTAAGTCTCCACACCAAAAAAAAAAAGAGGCAAGTAATGACTGTTGATCTTGTGGATATATGAATTGCAATAAATAACAGGCTCTCACGTTTTACCGGTTCTTTTTACTACTTAGACATTTTGTCAGGCTTCTCAAACCAAAAGGCTCTGTGCCATTCAGGAACTTAGCCAGTTTTCATGTATGTGAGTGAAACATTTGGGGGCAAAGAAAGACTCCTTTGTAGCAAGAGTGACTTGCACTTTATAATCAGTGTAGGAAATGGCCTTATGAGAAGATAGATTTGTGCTAGAAAAATTGAGAATAAGGAAAACTATTCAGAAATAAGAATTTTTTAAAAAAATATTCTTTGTGGTAATGTGAAATTGTGATACTGCCAGATTGAGATTGTGAACTGTGTACTCGGAGTCCTCGGGAGGGTGGGTGTGGGTGGGGGGCGGAGAGGAGAGGGAGAGACACTGAAAAAGTACAGTCAGCCAGTCTGTGATCTCACCATATGTGCTGAATTGAACACAACTCTTCTGCACTTAATGAAGGCTTTAGCCTTTAGGGGTAAATAAAACATCACTAAACAGGGATGGCTTGAATATTTCTTACCGGCCGTAATAATTAAAGCCATGAAAAAGGTGGTGGGGTTATGTTACTCATTAACTGGAATCGCTCTTGGATTTGATCGCGACGCGGTGGCCCCTGGCGCTTTGTTTCATGTTTGTCCTTTGTTTCATTGACACGCTCTGCCCCGGCCTCCACGGCGCTATAAAAGCAGCAGGGCCGTTCAAGAACCAGACCCAGAAGGCCCATAGACCTCCTGTCTGGCCGCCTTTTCTCCCCTCCCCTCAAACCCAGCAAACTCTTCCACCTCCAGAGCTGAGCCTGAAACCATCTGTAAAGCAGCACACTTAGGGATCTGGGAGGGAATGGGAAGAAACCTTCCTCTTTTAAAAGGAAGCTGATGAATTCAAGTGTAGCCGAGAGATTTTAAAGGATGTCATTGGCCGGGCGCGGTGGCTTACGCCTGTAATCCCAGCACTTTGGGAAGCCGAGGCAGGTGGATCACGAGGTCAGGAGATCAAGACCATCCTGGCTAACACGGTGAAACCCCGTCTCCACTAAAAATACAAAAAATTAGCCAGGTGTGGTGGCGGCACCTGTAGTCCCAGCTACTCAGGAGGCTGAGGCAGGAGAATGGCGTGAACCCCGGAGGCAGAGCTTGCAGTGACGAGATTGCGCCACTGCACTCCATCCTGGGCAACAGAGCAAGACTCGTCTCAAAAAAATAAATAAAGGATGTCATTGTCTTTAGGTGTTGCACCAAACAGGCTAAGAAGCAATGACAATGATTATGAGGAACTTGAAACTCAGATGTATTAATTTCCTATTGTGCTGTAACAAATTACCACAAATATTGTGGCCTAAAACAAATTTATTATAGTATCTGGAGGTCAGAAGTCCAATATCAGCCTTCATTGGCTAATGTCAGGGTGTCCGCAGCACTTTTTTTCTGTAGGCTCTAGGAGGGAATCTAGTTCCTGGCCTTGTCCAGCTTTTAGGGTTGCCTATATTCCTTGGTTCATGGCCCCTTCCTCCATCTTTAAAGCTAGCACGGTTTGGCAAAGTCCTTCTCACGCTGCTGTCTTTTTGGTTCTCTTTCTTGCCTGCCTTTTCTACTTATAAGGACCCTTATGGTTACATTGAGCCCACCTGTATAATCCAGGGTAATCTCATAGTTGATGAGCAGCCTTAATCCATCTGGAATTTTAATTCCCTTTTGCCAGGTAATGTGGCCATTATCCTGCCTATAACCTCAGAGGATGCTGATAATGTAAAGGGCAGTGAATTGGGGAGTTCATAGGGTCAGATAGTTGACAAATACAGAGTGTAGTATTAGATACGAGTTTTTTGGCTGGGTGCAGTGGCTCATACCTGTAATGTCAGCACTTTGGGAGATCAAGGCAGGAGGATCTCTTTAGTCCAGGAGTTCGAGACCGGCTTAGGCAACAAAGTGAGCCACCGCCCCCCACATCTACACAAAAATTTTAAAAAGTTAGGGGGTAGTTAGTGGCTTCGTAGTTTTCTTACAGCTTCTCATAACTACCGTGGGAAAAATAATGTATGTGCATACACAGATATATGCTATTATAGTAGAAAAAGTCATTTGTACTTTTGCTTAAATGAAGTTTCTGTTATACTGTACTATCTAACATGTTCACTACTGACTATATTAAAGAGAAATTTTCAGTGTGACATAAAACTAATTTATAGTTTTAGTTTGAGGGAAATTGGCATTTCTATTTAAAAGAATGATTCAGTTATAGTTTTATTGACTTGTGAATAATTAAGTTAATCATTTGCTTTGTCTTGTGACATTTTTTATTTTATAATTTGTACTAACACTTTATAGGAAAACTTCCAGTTAAAATGATACTCCAGTTTTAACACTGTAAGCATCCTTTTTTGTGCACACATCTGTATAATTTTTAGGTTTGTTTTGTTTTGTTTTTGAGACAGGATCTCAGTTTGTCACCCAGGCTGGAGTACAAGTGGCAAGATGAGGGTGCAGTGCAGCCTTAACCTTCCGGACTCAAGCGATCCTCCCACCTCAGCCTCCCAAGTAGCTGGGACTACAGGTGCATGCCATCATGCCTGGCTAATTTTTGTATGTTTTGTAGAGACAGTTTTGGCCCAGTTTGATCTCAAACTCCTGGGCCCACATGATCCACCCGCCTCGGCCTCCAAGTGCTGGGATTGCAGATGTGAGCCGTGGTGCCCAGCCCAGAATTTTTGCATAGTTGTAACCACTGTGTACATATTGTGTTTTAAGTGGCTTGACCTTCCGTGTTCTCTTTCCCCAGTCATCTAAGACTGTGGGTAATGTGTGCTGCTGCCTACAAGGCCGTTGCAAAGTCAACTGAGGTAACACACGCGAAGTTCTCTGGGAGAAAAGCACCATCTGCATTTGCGTAAAGCAGAGCTGCCGTGGTTAAGCTGTCAACAGCTTCCTAGGGAAAATGCCCCCGAAATAGATACGACATTTACCTGTAATGGTTTTCTTTGCTTGTGAAACTAATGGTGCAAGGCTTAAAAAGTATTATCTTTGAATTTCTCTTTTAAAGTTGATTCTATTTTAACATATTTTCATCATTTAGTTGCTAAGAATCACTGCTAATGGGCACAAATGGAAACTTGGATCCTGCTACAAGACAGGTTACATTAATTCAAAACTGGCTGCTCTGGATGCAGGTGGGGGTGGGAGTGAGGAGGGATTAAAAGTAAAGACATCCCAGGCCTGCAAGGAGCTCAGAAATGCGAGCGTCATGCGCAGCAGCACTCCCATAATTCTGCTGTATGGCAGAAAAGCGTCACAGCCCACGTGGAAATGAATGAGAGGAAAACCCATGAAGCAAAGCCTTCATCTGGAAGGGTAAGATTGGTGAAGGGTTCTTGGAAAACGTGACCCCTTGAATAGTGATTTGAGTAGAGGGCATTCCAGGCAGAGGGCTGCGTAGGCTGCGGAAGGGTTTGTGGAAGGGCTGAGGGTTTGTGATCAGGACTGGAAATGAGCAGTGACCTGCACACATAGGCATACGTGTCACTGTTCAGTCCCCAGCGAGAGAGGAGCGCAGGGTGGGCGTCAGGGAACCCACCTGGTGGTAAGGCAGGCCTGGTGCTCCTCTGGGGCCTGCACTAGAGAGGCGCTGGCAGTAGGGGACGGGGGAGAGTGGAGCGCTTACTTGGCACCTGTAGTTTACATTTGGCGTTACCTTTGGTAGGTTCATGGGTTGCCTCAGTCCTCGCGGCACTCATCTCAGGCTGTGCAGAGCTGGTGTTGAAGGAACATGGGGAAGAGCGGGGGCCGTTTTACATTCATGCTCAGAAACGGGGGTCTTTAGCCAGAAAGGGCGTGCCAAGGATGGTGCTGTTTCCTGGCACCCTGGAGAGCTGGGCCTCCCAGAGCTTGTGCCCAGGGTCACAAGATGAGTAGCCAGGCGGGTTAGACCCCGGTCCGGGTGACTCTCCAGCCAACGGCGCCCCTAGCGTCCGCGAACTCACTGCTGGGAGGAAAGGAGGCAGGTTCGAAAGAGGGAGTGTCGTCGCCTGCAGCGGGCGGACCGCGTCCTGGCAGTGCAGCTCCGCGGCGGCACGGGAGGGACGCGGGCTGGGCTCGCCGGGGCTGGGGACGCTGTGGGGCGGCTCAGGCTGGGGCGCGCGCCCCTGCCCCCGGCGGGCTCCGCTGTCTGCTGCTGACGGGAGTCGGTGAGAGGCCCAGGTCCAGCGCGACTTGCCTTTGTGAAGACCCCCGAGTGACAGGTGGGCCCCCAGCTTTGGAGCCAGACGTTTGGACATGCCTGAGTTTTTCTAAAGCCTGCTGGTCCCAGTCTCCCCTCACCTTGCAGTGCGGTCAGGGATGCTGGTGGCCGGGTCCTCTCCGCGGAGGGCTCTGGTTCGGGCGTTGCACCCGCCCTGGGGCCTGGTGTCAAGGATCGCTGTAGCAGCTGCCGCTCCTAAGGGCCAGATCTTTCCTTTTTTTCCTGTGGATAATCGTGGTCCTCGCACTTTGCCTTCACAGAGGTGCTCCAGGGACAGATGTCCGCGTAGCGGAGCTCCCCTGACCCTGGTTAAACGAACAGGAGGCCCGCGGAGAGGGGAGTGGTGGTCGGGGATCCGCCGCCCCCCCACTGTGAACCACGGTAGGAATGCAGGGGGGTGCGCAGGTGGCCCGAGCACTGCTGGCCGGCAGAGGACTGCGCTGGGCTTAGAAAGGAAGATACGAGTTCCCAGATACGGGTTTTTCAAAACAATACATGGACTAGGGCCACTAATTCAGCTTCCAAAAAGCGAAATGCTAATTATAAAAATAGCGCGAACAGATAGTGTTGGAATCACTTGATAAGTTAAATCTGTGATGTTAGTGAGAGCTGCTTATCTGAAGTGGAAATACTCTCAGGACCTTTCGTGGCTTATCCCGAGGCTTACTCTCTACCTTTTAGTTGAAAGCAGAATTGCAAATTTGACCAACTTAATCGGCAGTGGCTTTTTGCTTTTAAAAGTACATGCTAAAATGTTTGTGTGAGCGATGAGGCTGATAGCGTAGGTACCTGAAGTGGAGATTTACTTTTGCCAAGAATGTTTTGGTGGATTTTGTGAAACTTCTTTATTCTGTCTCTCATTAAAGAATGTTTGTTTTTTAAAGGTATATAAGAATTTTTCAAACGGACATAATTTTTAAGGGAATTATGTTTAATTTTAATGTTCTTATGCATTTGAAAACGTACATAAAGCTTATCAGTGTTCTTAACATTTAAACGGGAGTGTTGTGTGCTGTACACAGAGAGATCGACCCAGCTAACAATGACTTCTGGATCTGAGTGTGGGGAAGATAGGGAGGATAAGTGTTCTGGGAATATTACAGTTTCTCTGAAGGAGTTTTCTTCCTATATTCTCAGTTGCTCACCATGTTTATTTCATCTGCAGAACGAGTGTTTGGGAGTCCTTTCTATATTTTTACTTCCCAGACACCTGATTTTCTTAGTTTTAAGTATTTAAGAATGTCATCTTACTTTCAGGGAACTAAAGTTGTAAGTTCAGGTAGACATATTAGCACTTGAAAGTGCTCACTTTAAAAAATTGTTACTTATTCTGTTTAACTTAAAATCAGTTGATTTGCTTGTTTAAAAAATGATTAACTTTTAAAGTGGTTATTACAATTTAAATTGTATTCAGCTATTTGTCATATTAATATTTAGAGAGGCAAATTTAGTTACCAAACGTGGCATTTGTAAGAAAATAAAGTACTAAGTTTTCTATCACATGAACAGTTAAGGATTTCCTTGACTTATATATGGAGATATTTTAGCTCACATTTTATAAATGCATGGAATGGGACTGAAAGCCATACTTACCTGAAATGTTTTAAAAATTAAAATCTATTTTTGAAAAAAGAAATACAGTTTGAAGGTGGAAGACTCTCAGCCTATTTAATGCAAAGTTTTTATAGTGGTTTTAGTATTTCCTCCATTCAGTAGTTCATTGCCTGATTTTTTTTTTTTTTTTTTTTTTTTTTTTTTTTTTTTTTTTTTTTTTNTTTTTTGTATTTCTTAGTAGAGACGGGGTTTCACTGTGTTCGCCAGGATGGTCTCGATCTCCTGACCTCGTGATCCGCCCATCTCGGCCTCCCAAAGTGCTGGGATTACAGGCTTGAGCCACCGCGCCCGGCCCTGATTTTCTTTTTAACCTTTCACATAAACTGTGTTCAGTAATTCTTTAAAATGGATGCAGATTATTTAAAGATCAAATCTGTACTGGCAAAGTGGCTTTGTTTTTGATGTTTTGGTTTTCTAAGCACGTTTTAGTTACAATTTTTCTCATTTACAACATTCTAATGTACATTTAAAATTAGAATGAAGAGTTTAACATGCAGAACTTGTGAATGGACTATTACAGTTTTCTAGGGAAAACTGCCCTGATCAGTTCCCTTCCTGAGGTAGGTCCCTAACCTGTGGTTTGGGGCCACATCTTTTTGGTTTCGTTGTGAAGTGCATTCTAGGAATGCCTACCTCTCACCTATTCTCAATAAATCACATTCCTCATAATCCTTGTTGGAATTTTTGGTTTTGTTGTTGGGGTCGATTTTGGTGACTTTTATCTACTGAGATTGCTGCAAGATTGGAAATGAGACGGGTTTCTTGTTTGCCATGCAGATGTTCTGGTTGTTTAGGATGAAGACACCAATAATTAACCATTAAAGCCATCCTTGCACACAGAAAACTTATCTCTGGCATTTTGTTTTTTCTGATTTTAGTGTGAACAATTAGCAGCCTCCACCAGTGCTGATTAAGAAGTGTGTAGATTGTGTATTCTTACAGAAAGCTGCCCTGGGTGGTTTGTTGCTCTTTTATTCACATTATCTGTAAGCTGTAAGAAAACAGTCTTCTCACACCTCAGCATGTTGCCGATTTCCACCACGTGGTCCAGGAACATTTGTTCTGCAGGAGGGACCAAACTTCAAAGTTTATTTATGTATTTATTGGTAAGAAATTTTTTTTTTTTTTAGTTGAAGCCGGCCAGGGCTGGTGTTTTTCCACAGTAATACTAATACCCTTGTGAAATGGCATGTTTGCTACAGTTTTAAACTTTTTTTCTTTCTCATACCATATGCAAAGAGAGAAAATCCTCACATTGTGTGAATGAGAGGAGAAATTGCTACAGCTGTGACTGCCTTTGTTCTCAAAGCCATTTGAATTGCCGGCTGTGTTGGGGCTGGTTTGTACCTTGTGGAAGTGCTGAGATGAGAACTTCTCATTAGAGTAATTGCCGGGTGGGAGCGGCCCATCCGGGGCGGGGCGGGGCGGGGCGGGGCGGGGCGGGGCGGGGCCTGGGCGCAGGGGCGGGGCGAGGTGCGGGCAGCCAAGATACTGGTGGGCGCGGGGCCTGGAGACTGACCGCGCGGGGCGACCGGAGGGACCGGAGGGACCGGAGCAGCGCGGCCTCCCCGCCCTCTCCAGCCTCGGCTTCGCGCCGCAGGGGCGCGCGGGGACCGCGGACCGTTCCTCGCGCGGCCCCACGCCTGCCTCGGCTCCTAGCCCGTGCTGCCGCCGCCAGGTGACGCGGAGGGTGGGCGCGGGGCTGCTGCGTCCCCGGGCGCGGTGGGAGGTGGCTGAGTGGCGGCTGCTGCTTGTGCTGTCTTCCAAGCTGGCGGGGACCTTGTAAATTCAGAGCGCATTCGAGGGCGCAGGCGTCGGAACGGTGAGCTCGTGCGTGTGTTATTTACCAGGCTTTCAAGTCAAAACGGCCAGGCAGACGCACGTTCCGGGGCGCTCGGGAAAGTTCACACGGAGCAGGAATCAGCGGGGAGACAGTGACGTACCCTGCAGGCCCGGGCTTGGGATTTCTGCGGCCACGCGCGTCAGCCCGACTCGGGCTCTCCTGCCTTCTGCTGCCCGGGCCGGCTCCGCGCTCTCCCCGACGGGCCTCGCCTGCGCCGCCGCGGGGGGAGCCTGCCCTAGACCCCGGCTCTAGGGCACAGGACTGGGCTCCCCAGAGAGGGGCAGCTTGTGAGGTTTCAAACATTTCTCTGTCAGAGTTAGCTCTTACTTGTTAAATTCCTAGATGAGGCTCTGTACCGTGAAATCAGAAGAAAAGTGGTTCTTAGAAAATTTAAAGTTTGTTTATCCACTTCACTTTTTGAGGATCTGTGCTCACGGGTTTTTCAAGCCGGTTTGTTTTAAAGGAGTCAAGCTTCACTTTGGAGTGTAAAGGTGGAGATTATAGTTGCTCCGTTGGAACTCTGATATGTTAAAGGGAAATGCTGTAAAAATGCGGGATGCAAGCAGTAGCCACAGGAGCATTTTAAAAGTTTTGCTGCTTTTTCAGCTTAATGTATATAAGAAAAACAATTAAAAGCCTATGTTTCATTTTAGCCTCTTTTTTAAAGATAAATTCTTAATTTCTGCAGATAAATAGGAATACTGAGGGGAGGGAGGGAAAGTACGGTTTTCTATAGACTATTTTCCGTTAAAATTTAAATAATCAGAAAGCTTAGAAATGTTATTCCTGTAACTTCTGGAAGTTATAGGAAATGTTACATTTTAACATCAAAGTAAAATTCCAATAAAATACTTTTTCTTGTAGGAGCACATTTTACATATGTAAAGGAAGATACAGAAATACTAGAAGTGCTGAAACTTAACCATTTTTGCGAAATTTGTCTGAAAAAAATTTCCTAAAGTGTTGCACACATTTGAGAATTTAGATTATTGCTAGAAAGCACATCTTAGGTTTTAATCATGTTCATACCAACGCCTATGAAAAGACCTACCAGGATTTTAGATCCATAGTTAACCACCACTTATAAGTATCCATTTTGCATTTTTGAAGACTCGTTGATTGACTTTCAAGTACTTGAAATTATGTAAGAGAATACTTTTTTGGCAGCAAAGTCTCATTTCAGATCCCCTGCTCCCCTATCAAATTCAGGCTACTCCAGGCTCTGTGTCCAGGCTGGAACTCACAGTAGACCTAAGATTACGTCTAAACTCGTAGCAGTAAAGTGATGTTTTGACATAAAAGAACATTTTTATAACGCCGTTTCTATTTGTTTCCTTGAAAATAGTTTCTGTTGTGATAGGCAGTATCTTAATTTATGAATTATTCAGCTATTTGTGCAAATGTGTAACTTCAGGGCAGACAGACTCGATGTTCGCATCACCCTCTCACACGATACACATGGGCAAGGCAGCCTTTTCTGTCCTGTGGAATGTAGGAAAGTTAAACATGTCTGGAAAATCTGAGACTTCTGCCCTTGTTCTCCTGAAATTAAATCCATTTTATTTTCAATAGCGTGAATTTCCCTACATGTCCAAGAGACTGTTAAGAAATTAATCCTTTGCTCTATTCCTCATAACACTTTTCACAGTTAATCTAGTGTGTAAACTGTCTGGACGAGAATCCAAAACTGTGCAGAATTTGGAGGAAATGTGACTCCTATGCCTTGTAGACATTAAATCATTCTGTGAAATAAAACTGAAACTTTGGATAGGAGATTGTACAGTATTCGCAACACATTTTTATTAAATGAAAACAGTTTCATTATTTTTCCAGCAATCCTTCATGTAGTTGGACTCGCCATGCTCCCTGCCTCCCCCCTGCTCCTTAGTTGTGGTTGGCTGTCCCTACAAATGGACAGGTTGCTTTGTCAACTTGATGGCAGAAACCGCCTGACAAATTGTAGACGTGCAGCTGAAATTTATGCTTAGTTTGGATTCGATAGAAAATAAAGAATATTAGAAAATAAAATGTGACCAAAAAGATATTTATGTTGTCTTGACTGTGTGTCTACGCACAAGAAAGGACAGGAACTGAGAGTAATGGAATGTTAGTGTTTCCGACTCCAGAATAAATACCCAAGAGTGAAATTAATTGATAAATTATGTTTCCTGCTTCAGGATTTGCTAAGAGTGTATGTGTGTGTCCGTACTTGAATCACTTGTCTAACCTGAGGATCGGAGTGGTTGACTTGGTTTCACTGTCCTTTTGTTGCTGTTCTTTTTCTCACTTAGCAACTGTTATGTCATTATCTCTAAAATGCTTTCGTGGCTTACTTTTTTTTTTTTTTGAGACGGAGTCTTGCTCTGTCGCCCAGGCTGAAGTGCAATGGCGTGATCTCCACTTACTGCAAACTCCGCCTCCCAGGTTCAAGCGATTCTCCTGCCTCAGCCTCCCGAGTAGCTGGGACTACAGGCACACGCCACCACACCCAGCTAATTTTTGTATTTTTAGTAGAGATGAGGTTTCACCATGTTGGCCAGGATGGTCTCGATCTCTTGAACTTATGATCCATGTGCCTCGGCCTCCCAAAGTGTTGGGATTACAGGCGTGAGCCACTGTGCCCAGCCATACTTTATTTTTAACTGTGAGTTTTGATTTTAAAAAACCCTTAATCCTTAATAGTAAATTTTAACAAGGAGACTATGGAAGGCAAAGGGAGAGATCTCTCTAAGACATACAGTTGAGTTTTTGCACAATAAAGCGAACTAGATTGTTAATAACTCATACAGCCCATCTATTCGCTTTCTAAAGACATTGCAGAGCTATCGTTTCATTAATTACGGTTTGTTACATTTAAAGAGGCATTTCAGTCGTTTTACCATTAGCTTTTTAAATATGAAGAATCATCAACCAGATCTGTACTGTAAAGGATGTTTATGAAACTTCAAGTTGATAAATTTGTATTTTTTAGATACGTTCTTGTTGAGGAATGAGAATCACTTCTGGTCTGAATTTTCATGTGTTGCTGTATAAATTTGCTTCTAATAAATTCTTTTAAATCACCGGATTGTTAATTGACAGCTATTCTTGCAGATGACATTGTTACCTTATTATTTCTTCTTACTATATTGGGCGTTAAGTCCTTTATTTCAGTGTGATGAACATTTGACTATCAAGGATGTGGGTAGATAGCACATGAAATGAGCAAAATCTGGTTCCAACATTTAAGACACACCTTAAAAATGTACATTCTTTTTATAGAAGTTAAAATATAGTTTTCTTTGAATTCGGTTATTCCTGTTTAAACTCAAAAGGAGAGGATACTATTTTCTGTACAGGAAATTCTGAAGATAGGTATTTTCTGTAAGAGCAGAGTTTTTTCCCCTGTTTGCTAATCCCCTTCTAATTTAGAGGAAAAACTGTATTATCACACTGAATGTTAGTGATGATTGCCTGTTTGTCCATATGAACACAGTAATTTTGTGCATTGTATAGATTACTATTCACCAGGAATACAGGGCCGTATAAAAAGCATTTAACCAAGGAAGAATCATGTCGATATAATTATTAACTAAAATTACTAAATTCGTAGTAAATAATCCTACACCATCTGATTTTGATTTTTGACATATTGGAGTAATGTAGGAAGTTATAGAAAGGAAGAAATTCTGGGTTTGGATGAAATTACTATTTTTTTCCCTTGGGAAAAAAATCTGAATGTATTTTATAATTTGTTAGTATTCTAAGTGACAGCGTAAAAACCTGAGCATGTGACTGATGCTGTGCTTCCTATATATCTATTTACAGGATATTTGGAAGTTTTTAAATTCTTCCACTTTTTGATTGCTGCTTGCACAGAACCAATGTTAAAATGTTATGACTAAGACTGGAGAGACAGTGATAGGTTTCTCGGTGCACACTTCATGCTAGGAGGTCTTCCCATAACTACCGGACCGGCTTTAGAGAAATGCTTGGTTTCTGGTTGCCTGGTCCAGCACTTGGTTAGAGCACGTGCCCCAGTCGTTCTCAGTGTTCTTAGGTTCAGTTGTGGTAATGAATTTCTTCATAAGGTAGATCTCTCTTTTAAGTGAATTATTAGGAAATACTTGTAGCATGATTTCAGAAAAATATTTCAGCTTGAGCTGGAAGCAGAGAAATGGACAGAGGGGAGGGCAGAAAGTTCAGGTAGGTTACTCAGAGAAACAGTTGACACAAAGCATTCCTTATTATTATGTGTCTTTAGAATGTAATTTACGCAAATTCAACCATAGTCTACATTTTATTCTGAACCTTTTTTCTAAAAACATTTCTTGCCATCTTCCCATATTACAAAAATAATTCCATCTCATTCTTTTTAATAGCTACATAGTATTCCATTGCATAGCTACATACCATGTGTAGGATGTTTTGATTCATGGACTCAGCCAACCGTTTGTTTTACAGTAAAGGTATATTCATATGCTGGGCTAATTGGAGTCAGCAAGTGTCATTGTTTGTAAATTAGGAACTCAGAATTATAAAATGTATACTCTCCTTCAAGATAAATACATCAAGTATTAAGTACACCATTATTAATTTAGGTAAGAGCATTAATTCTTTTTGTTGTTGTTGTTGTTGTTGTTGTTGTTGGATACAGAGTCTTGCTCTGTTGCCCAGGCTGAAGTCTACTGGATTAATCGTAGCTCACCGCAGCCTCCAACTGCTGGGCTCAGATGATCCTCCCTCCTCAGCCTCCCAAATAGCTGTGATTACAGACGCATACCAGCACACCTAATTTGGGGGGTGGGTAGGGGGCGAGATCTCACTGTGTTGCTCAGGCTGGTCTGAAACTCCTGGGCTCAAGCCATTCTCCTGTCTAGGCCTTCCAGAGTGCTGGGATTAGTGGCGTGAGCTACCACTTGTGGAAAAAGCATTAATTCTAAGGAAACAAAAAGAAGGAAATTTTTATGAAAATGTGAATGCAAGAAGAGTTAGAAATATTCTTATACTTTAAAGTATTCCAATTTCTTTAGGAATATTAAACAAGCCGTATATTAAACATGCCATTGTTGTCGTGGCAGGGTAAATAGACGGAATCACTTAGGAATTTACAGTTTCTGTTTCATGAGTGATGATTTTCTTGAGAAGCATAAAATTCAGATCAGGAGTGTTTTCCCTTTGGCCCCTTGTAATTGGTCTGGCAGGATCTGGGGTCAGAGAGGTAGACACAAGGATCCCCGCATCTCCTGTGAAATGCTTGGCAGTTTTCAGTTTGAGTGTTTATGATGCTTCCGACATAGATAACAACATAAAATGTTAATGTGCACATGGTGTGCGAGACCCAGTTGACCAGAGGAGTGCATATTTTGTCATTTAATACGTTTTGTGTTAGATTGCATATAGTATATGCTTTTAGCAAGAGTTAGGGGAATAATAGCACGGGAACATTTGACCCTTACAATCTGGAAACGTGAGAATTATGCCAATACATTATTTCAGATAGTATTTGCTAATGATGATGTGTATCTGTTTTAGGTTCTGTGATGCCACTTTTAGAAACTTCACAAGCAAACCATGGCTCAAAATTTGCAGTAATCTTTTTGAACTGTAACTATTAGAATTTCCCAAAAATCTAATGAATATGGTTTTCTCTGTTTAAAATGAGCTGTGTGCATATTTGCTGCTACTTGAATTTTCTTTCCAAAATTTGTTTATAGACATACTCCCTAACAATGTTTGGTAATCAGAAATAACTGGTTCTGCTGGACAAATATGCACCAATTGATTGATTTTCTTTATTTTGAAGAAAACTTGTTTTCTCTTAATTATTTGGTGACTTCCTTTGCTGACAAATCCAATTTTATGCCACACAAATAATGTGAACAGTAGATACTTCTATTTGTAAGTTTTGACAGTTCTTTAAAATATGTTACGTTTTTGCTTCAACATACAGAGGTTTTTCTTTTCTGAATTGTGTTTTCAGCGGCAATTCAAACCAAATGTATTTTTCCATTATACAAATTACTAATTTAGAATAAATACATTTCAGTTCTGTCATGATATCCTAGTAGGCAGAATCTTGGGCAGACACCCTGGTATGTGCACATATGACTAAGTTGTCTACTTTTGTTTCTTAGAAATGTTTATCATTTAAAAAGTAACAGATGGAAGAAGACCATTTGTTGAAGACTGGCCTGGCTAGTGTGTGGGCAGTAAAGGCTGACTGCCCCTGGGTTCTGTGGCTCTGCACATTTTCTGTTTCTTTTTGGGTTATGAGGAGGGAGAACTCTTGGTTTTGTTTTGAGGAACTTCATTGATTATATCTTAATTTTGCCTTATTGTGGAAGAGCACCACGTGAAAATTTATGCAGCGTAGAGATTTTCACTGTGTTTTATTTGGTTCAGAGCCGAGTCTGGAAGATGACTCAGTTTATAAGTTCTGTCTCGTGTCCTGTAGCCAAGCTTTCCGTCTCCTTTAATGAGGGCACCGTGTGAGTGGATGCTGTTTCCTCCTCTGCCTGTGGACTGGAGGGGCAACCTGAGGGTCTGCTAAGGTGGTGGCTGTGTTTTCTGGGAAGAGTGAAAGGGGATTTGTCTGACTTTGGGGGAACTCTCTAAAAATGAAAGATATTTTGTGTCAGTGGGATCACCTTTTTAATCCGAGGGGCAAAAGAAAACCGGTTTCTGTTGTGCTTCTGCCCGAAGGCCTCCTGCGTGTGACTTTCAGAGGACCCTGCTCGTGTTGAATTTCAGCCAGCAAGTCTCCAGCATACAGAATTTGAGATTCCCCCTCCCCACCGTGCCTTCTGTTTTTGTTCCATGTAAACAGTTCCCTGCATAGTAACATAGACAAATATAGCAGAGAATGCTCTTCTGGAAGAAGAATGCTCCCTAAGCATTTTTTAACCATTTTTGGGAAGAATTGATCTTTCTGTGTGTTTCAGACAGACTGGAGAGGGGGAGGCCATGGCTGTAAATTGAAGTGACATCATATGTATTGCCCCCATTGATCCGCTTTTAGTCTCCAGCCAGGATAAAAGGAAATGGCATCAGGGAGGAAGCATGCTTCATTTAGGCACAGATCCCAGAGTGATAATGGGGTAATAATAGAACTCACGCCACTGTCAGCCCGTGGCTGCCTTCCTCCCGGGCTTGTTCTCTGGCTGGGGAGCCGCACAGTGACTTTCTTGTGTGAGGCAGTGGCTCACCAGCTGGGCCACGCCGGAGGTGCTCTCCTCTGCTGTCGGAGGGGTGCAGGCACCGGGGCGTGGAGGCTGCCGTTCGCTGGTCTCTTGTCACAGGCCCTGCCTCTGCGAGGTCAGTCGTGAGCCATGTCCGATGCGGGAGGGGAGCTGGCCTGTTCTGATCATGCTGATGGAAGAAGTGGCGGCGGGACCTCAGTTGCGTGGGTGGTCTTCTGGGAGCGCAGAGTGAGTGACGCCCCCATGACAGCAGTAAGAGGCTTTTGGGAGAGTCGGGGTTTTTTTTGTTGAGCTGCCTCTAGTTGAGGAGGGTGGGTTTGGAAAATTCGTGTTTTCTTTCCAAGGGCACGCGTAAAACGTCTCCCAAACCACTGGAAGTCGTACAGCTCGCGTCGACTCTGAAGCTGGGAAAAGCATGCGGTGGACTTCTTTCTTTGTACAGTCCTTAGTATTTAGCAACTGTGAAACCTTCCATGTCTAGAGTAGAACACAGACTTCTAAATCCTTAACAAGCAGCATTTGTACTTGACTGACCTCGTATTCATTTCAGTAAGTTTTATAGTTCTGTGAAGTTCTCTTGCAAATACCCACATCACTTTGGCACCTTGTAGTCCTATTTTGTGTAAATTTCCGAGGCAGATGCATTTTAAAAATATTGAGCTGGTCTCCGTATGGAAAAAATAACCCCATCATGAATTTCTTGTTTATGCAAAGGAAAGGACTTTTGCATTCCTGTCACTGTTGAACTGTGGGTGTGAGCACTGTTAGGCCCTCAGAAATAAAGGCAAGTTGTTTTGATAATGTTTGAAGAAGGAGCTACTTTCTTAGGTGGTGATGCTTGGGGGTGAGGTCCTTTATTTTTCACGATCACTCTGTGGTGCGACCAGAGCCTTCTCTCTCTCCTGCCGGTGCTGCTGTGTTAAGCACAGCTGGCCTTTCGGTGTAAAATTCAGTTAATCTTAAAATGAATAAATAAACGCAGTTGGCCTAGAAGTCACGTGAAGTTTGCTCTGATTTCCACGTGGGTGGAAGTGGAGGGGTCCACATAGCATGTCCCACTCCCCCGTGCCTGCCCTGGGCTCCTCGCCCCGCCCCACCCGCTGCTGCCTTGAGCATATCTGCTGATGTGTGGTCTCTTTAAGTGGCTTCACAAACGTTTCGGTTTATTACATTACCACTACCTCTTCATTTGTAGGGTGGCTTTACGGGGAGCAAATGTTTATTTTACAAAGAGAAATGTATTGAAGCTGTTTAACTACATTTTTGCTTCAATATCCTCTTTTTAAGGTCTATTATCTCATCCTTTAAAAATGTTGTAATGTGTATTTTGCGAATAAAAGATGCTTTATTAGTTTTATTGTCTGTGTCCCAAAATAGCATTTGTTCACTGATTTTTTTTCCCTACTTTTTTCAGAAACTACATTCCCCCCCTGAGTTAGAATAGTTACAACTAAAAGCCGGATGGCTACAGGTTGTTTACTAAGTGAGAGTCATTTCAAATCTGTTCAGAGGAATGGGACTCAGAGAAACGTGGGAGCACGAGGCTGGCTGTGGCAGCACTGTGGTCGGGGCCTTGTTTAGGGGGAGCAGATACCTGAGGGGAGTGTCCGCCCTTGCTCCTCACCTCTCTCAAATGAGAGTCAGTGTGCTCCCTCCCTTCCATCTCATGGTCTTAAGTCCGGGAGGAGAGCTTTAAAGGTTTTCATTGTGTAAAATCTGGAGAGGACAGAAGCTTCCGTTGATCCTTTTGGTTCTGTTTCTGTGTAAAGATGCGTGAGCTTTCAGCTTAAAAGAAAGCTCAGATATACAAGTATGAATGCAGGTATTTTTATAGGTCCACGTATTGGTAATTGTTGGATTTTAAACTGGGCTGTATCTGTTGGTTACACCTAGTTGGGGTAAGTTGAGGACCAAGCTATTGTCTTACTCAGGGTTTCTTCGCTCAGTGTGTGTCTTTAGTTTAAACCAAATCCCAAACGAGAGTTCTGACAGGAGGCTTCTTTGTTAGCACAAGTGTAGAACATGGGGATGTGCTTTTCTTTCTCCTCTCCCCTCCCTGTAATTCTGCAGTGTGGCAGGACTGGTTCCTTCTGTATTTAGTCAGCAAACGAGGCCCCTCTTCTGGCAAAGGGTGTTCTGCTGGTCTGGGTGCCGGTGGTGCCGAGAATTGCTTCTCTGTGAGGCTGAGCCCGTTCCCCGAAGCCTGCCTGCCTTTGTCTGGAAGGGTCTCGATGCCAGGCTCCTGTTGTCCTCGGACTGTCTGTCTTGAGAAGTGCTGCTCACCAGTTTTGAGTGTCTGTGCGGTAGAGCAGGTCTCCATCCTGTGGTGGCCTGGCCTGGGTACCCCGGTGGAGCTGCTGTTTGACAGCAGCACAACAAAGGGTAGTAGTGAGATGAAGCGGGGAGAGCCCACGACTGGGGTGAAAAGGAAGGCACTGGGAAGAGGGCTCAAGGGCTGGAGGGCATTCAGTCAGCGGCCCCGGGAGACGGGTTAGGGGTGCTTGAGGCCATGGGTTGAAGGCTCAGCCTCCTGCAGAAAAGCACCTCTCTTGGAACATCATAGGAGGCTGAGGGATGAGATGAACAGCAAGGAGGAGGAGGGCAGAGGGAGAGAGGAACCAGTCTCCCTGGGCTGCCTGGGCAGAAGTGCTGGATACCACACGCACCCAGCAGTGTTCACGGTGTGAATGGTGAGGGGGCCTGCCAGAGGCTGGGGCCTGGGTTTGGCCTCTTCTGTGAAACAGATTCCCTTTTAATATCGTGTGGTAGATGGGTGATTTTGTTACAAGTAGTTCTGTAGTAATTTGATGTCTTTAAAACATGCTGCAATTACTTGACTTCTCATGAAAAGAAATGGAGCATTAGTAATTCCTTGGGTCGGAGTCAGTGCTGGTCGTACTGCAGTTTTGCTGAAGGCACCTTGTTTCTCCTGAGAGAATAGCCACGGCATGCCTTTCAGATGAAGCGATGCTATGAAGTACAGAATATACCCAAGAACCAAGTGATTGCATTGGTGCCTGTCTCCCTTCTTTCTGCCTCTGTCTGTAGGCAAGTGGGGCTTTCTCAGAATTTAGAAGGGTGAGGTGAGAAAACAGATACCTTGTGGAATGGTGCAGTGGGTGTGGTGTTTGCAGGACTTGCTCTCTGCCTCTTGCCCCCTGCGTACCTTTTGGAAAAATATAAGTGTGTGTGTGAATGAGTGAGGGGGTAAGGGATAGGGAGGGTCAGGCAGACTGCACACTTGGGGGCAGAAAGATGAGCAGGAAGGGAAACCAGTACTTTTAAAAAATTGTTTTAGAGCATCAGAAAGTGGCAGTTAAAATCCAGGTGTTCTTATGAATGTACTGTTGATGTGATACCAGGTTCCAGACCTGTAATTTGGATTGACAGGGATGATCTGCACATACACAGGGATGGAGAGAAGCTTGGCAGAGAGAGCCATGAAATTCATAGGGTAAATTTTAAAATCTTGATTTTAGAATAAATATGTTTCACTTCCTACAAGGCGTATCTCAAATTGATTATTCCTCCAGTGCACTACAGGGCCCATCTCACAGGGCCACCAGTCCTGGCCCTGCTGCCCCGTAGCGAGTAACACGGATGAAGCGTTACACCTGCTTCTCTTCATTTCTTGTATTTCGCATGCATTGTGTTTTGTTTTTGTACCACGTGAAGACTACCTCCTCTCTTTGCCCTCAACTTGTAACGTCACTTTTGACCGTTCCTGTATGAGAACTCAGGAATATGGGTGACCTGGTGTGTCTGTGTGTACAGCGGCACGTATAGTTGCGTACGGCCTTTGTAGCTTTTTAATGGATCATAAGTTTATGATTCTCGTAATGGAGGGAAGACAGTTCTTTCAGTATGTACTCTTTATTTCTCAGTGTGCAACAGGTGTATTTACAGAGCTGACGTGGTGAAAAGGGGACTGCATGCCGCATCTTATTTCTGTGAAATTTCCAGGTGTTTGCCTATAATTGGATGGCTCCTTGAACCTTTGTCTAGGGTACATTACATTTTCTGCTGTACGCGTGCTGTAAAGGAAGAGATCTAGTACACCACGATAATGTTTTATTAAGAGAAGCACAGTTTTGATCTGCTCTAAGTATAAAACTGAAATGATTAGTCATGGAAAACGGGGCCTAATCAGACCCCGGAATGCAGTGTCTTTGGGAATACAGACAATATACACCCTGAGGAATCACAAAAGTCAGCTTCACAGCCTTTCTATGTTGCCGATATATGCTGAAAGCACCCAGGTTACCCTGGGTATGCGGTCTTCAGTCTGAACATTTGGGTTTACTTTCTCATCAGCTGAATGGCATTTTCATAGGCTGTTTGGTTTTGTCTTTAGCTTCTTCCAGACCAGCTGGTCTTGCTTCTGGAGCATCTCTTGGAGCAGAAGACCTTGAGCCACCGAACTCTGCGAAGCCTCCAGAGGACATACCAGCTCCAGGACCAGGATGCAGAGGTAACAGGAACACCCTCGGAGTTCAACCAGCACATCCCACTGTTGGTGAAGGGTGGTGATCCCATTGCAGCCCCAAACTATTGAAACCACCATTTCTATTAGCAGAATCCCATGTGTTTGCTGTGTGAGTGAAGAACTAAGTGCGTTAATCTGATTGTACTTACGCTTCTAACCAGAGGATTTTGAGGTCTTAAAAGTGTTTCCCTCTTCTTAAATCATAAAGATGGACATAAGTCTCCTAAAGGATTGAGTGGAATGCTTTTGAGCTGTAAACTCAGGTGGGTCATTGTGTGACTGACGGTGGTGCCGTTCTGTTGCCCAAGAAGAAAACTTGGCTCCAATGTGTCAGAGCTGCTTGGTTGCATTCAGTTAGGGCAGGAAAGGAGCCATGTGTAAAGGGAATTAAAACTAAATCTAGCAGCTGTGGTTGAAGAAGTCAACTGGATGCTTGCGAGAAAGCAATGTGATATAGTCCTTAATATCTTCTACCTTATTGTGAGGAATGCAGTGTGAATCCTAAGACAAATTCCAGGGTTTTAAAAAAGTACAAAGTAGTAAATAATATATTCAGACATCTTAAGTAAAAACAAGAGCTTAAACAAAACCTCTTTTATGTAAGACTCCCCAAATGCAGAAAAGTAAGTTTGGTTTTGAACATTTTAAAACTGTGCAGTCTAGTACAGCAGCCATTAGCCATGTGTGGCTGTTAAACACTTAAATGCAGCTATTTTGAATTGAGATGTGCTGTGAGTATAAAATGCACAATGAATAGTGAAGACATTGAATGAAGAAAGACAAAATAACTTAATGTCTCCCGATTGATTATAGTGTTAGTGATATTTGGGATATATTAGGTTAAATATTATTGTAATGAATTTTATAATCATTAAAATGGAGTAATTGAGAAAAGCCCCGTTCCTTATTAACCAAAAGGTAAGATGGCCATTGTTAGGCATTTTAAAACCCCATAAACTCAAGAGTGATTGAAAAACTCCAGAGGAGACATGTAGCTTTTTACCCACCTGAGCATAGACCAGATTTGCAACTGTTGCTGTTTATTTCAGCTCTTACATTTTTGTTTATAGGAGTTTTCAAATGCCAGACTGTTATTTTTAATTAGTGCTTAAAAGACTTGCTATATATAGTCATTCGGCTGTGTTTCGATCAGGGTGGAATACCACCGAACCGCCAGGACCTGTGATGGGGATGGACAGACCAGAGGGGAGGATCAGAGCAGGCGCCGGGCACCTGTCACTTGATGTCCGGAAGCCAGGAGGTGGCCCCTTCCGTTTAGCATAAAACATGTCCTGTTCTTAACTTACAGCTCAACTTACTTGTTATATATAACCTCTTAGAACCTTTGAGAAGTAGAACAGGTTTTATTTAGTTGCTTGTTTTATACTGCGCAAACTATGTCATGGTGCTAGACAAGGCAGTCTCTTCAGCTAGAACCCTGGTGATGAGGTGCTGGGGCCTCATTACATCTTTGCTCAGTTTATATGACTAGTGTGGTCTGTGTTCATGTGATTCACAAATATTCCACTGTTCCACTAGGCATCAGGAATATAGAAATGACAGGCAAAGTTAGCTACCCTTAGGAAGCTTACATTCTTCTGAAAAGACAGTTCCTGAGTAAATGAACAAGACAGCTTGAGGCAAGAGCGGTGAAGGAGAGATACAGGATAAAGTCGGGCAAGGTTTCCCTAGATGGGGGATTCAGGCCACTCAGAGCGACCTGAAGGCAGGAGGGAGCTGACCACAGAGAGCGCAGGTGTGAACTCGGTGTGTGCCGGCACAGGACCAGCAAGCCTTTCCCATAAAGGACCAGGCAGTTAATATTTCAGACCGTACGCTTTCTGTGGCAGCTCTTCAGCCTTGTTGCTGTAGCATGAAGCTGCCATAAGTAGTATAGCAGACGTGGCTGTGTGCCAGTAAAACTTTTACGGACCTGAAACTTAAATTTGATGTAATTAGCCCATCTCCAGATAATTGTTGTTTTTATTTTCCCCGCCTTTCCTTTTTATTTATTTGGAGACAGTTCTCACTCTATTGCTCAGCCTGGAATGCAGTAGTGTGATAATAGCTCACTGCAGCCTTGAACTCCTGGGCTCAGGCAATCCTCCTGCCTCAGCCACCCAAGTAACTGGGACTACAAGCATGCGTCACCACGTGTGCTAATTTAGAAAAAGATTTTTTTTTTTTTTTTTTTTTTTTTTTTTTTGGAGAGATAGGGTCTCTCACTATGTTGGCCAGGCTTGTCTCGTACTCCTGGCCTGGAACAGTCCTTTTGCCTCAGCCTCCCACAGTGCTGGGATTACAGGTGTGAACCACCATGCCTGGCTCTTTTTCCTTTTTAAAATGATTTGGAAACATACACACCGTTCCTGGCTGCAGGCCCCATCCGTGGTTTCCTGACCCCCGTGCCGGGCCTGCAGGGTTGAGGTCGGGGATGAGCAGGAGCCAAATCAAGTGGCGAGAGGGGGGTTAGACCCTGGTGTGTGTCTGAAAAAGGTTCCTCCGCCCAAACTCTGGAGGTCCTGGCGTGTGGTTAGTTACACCGACAGCTTATCTCATTGTGAAGTTTTTTGGGGGTCCTGGCGTGTGGTTAGTTACACCGACAGCTTATCTCATTGTGAAGTTTCCTTGAAATGTCACTCAGAACCAAAAAAGCAACAGGATTTTGGCCAACCAGTTTTCTAGAAACTTTTATGAGTGAAGTGTGATTTATTACAACACTAATTAGTGGGAATTTCGTTGAATAATCATCTGCCTTTAAGTGACAGGACATTTCATGGGAGGAAGAATTGTTACTTGGTAGAAAAAGTCTCAGGGATGCCTACTGAGTTCTTGGTGCTTCTCCTGGACTAAACAAGCGAGGAGAGTCCCTTGCAGTCGCTCTCAGGGTCTCACATATGGAATAAATGCAGCCATTTGAGAGCGGGCCAGAGAGTCTGGAGTGAGGCAGGCTGTGGACTGAGCACCCTGTGGGCGCTGGGGCCCGTGTTGAATTAGGTGGCTGGTGCAGAAACACCTGCCCAGGCCGATGGGACAGGTCTCTCCTACAGTGCAGGGGTGTTTGGGACCTGGTGGGGGCAGATTTCTTTACCTGCTGTGCCCCCTGTATTTTTGAGATATGCAGAAAGGCTTCCCTTGCTCTCCCTGTGACCGAGGTGCGTATGTAAAGCTGCCTTTCCAGAAGGGAAGCCTGCCGCCTCCAGCTGCTCCTGCTCCTCATGGCAGAACGCACGGAGGAGTTTTGTTGGCTGAGCAGCGTGTTCGGGATGTAGCGGCTGGAGGGGTCTCTACTGTGAGAACCCTATTCCATGGTTGCTTTAGCTCCTGGGCCGCCATCCCCGTCGGTCCCTCCCTGCCTCCATGTGGATGGGCCGGTACGGGCCGCCCACACAGAGAAGGAAGAAAGGAGGGGCGAGATTACTATTCACCATTCTGTGTGTGTTGCTTCTGTGTACGGCTGTGTTCACAGAGCGTCTGATCTGTTGGTCTGATTTTCTGAGTGTAGCACTGAGTCTGCTGTGGCTGCTTGCCAAGGGCTTTCACGTCGAGGGGTTGTGGGGCCAGGGTTCTGAATACTGTCTCGGGTTTTGCACACCTGCCTGCCCTCCGTGTGCCTGCATCACGTGATGTGAAGCCCCAGGTGTATGCTCTTCAGGGAGGCAATGCGCCCGTGTTCAGAGTGTGAACGGAAAAGGGCTCGAGGACAGACAGAGTGAGAGCATGGGTGGAGTAGGCAGACCACCCCAGGCCACCTGCTGCCTTGCCACCCTCTGCAGGGCGGGCACAGGTGGTGCTCCTTGGTGCTCCTTGCCCTGGAGCGTGAAGCTGACCTCAAAGTCAGCCATCTTGTATGTAGCAAGCCTCAGGCCTGTGGGTGGACGCTAGGCTACTGCAGCCAGCACGGAAAATGAGCCGAAGGGCAATCCAGTCCACAGAAGCACCTTGTCCCTCTGCAGTTTTTGAGTGTATTTCTCATATAGCCATAAAAGTTTAAAAAATATAGTTGACAGCTAACTCTGGAAACAAAAGATGTTATCTAAGATCCCTTTTTAAGTAACACATTTCCTGCCCGCCTTAGCAGGTCTCTTAAGCTGTAAAAGTAGCCACCCGTGGCAGTGAGGTGAGGATCCGCGGACCTTGGCTCTCTGACCTCTTTCCCCAGGAACTCCGTGACTGACCTTCAGGCAGCAGCATCTCTGCAGACTCCACCGAGCGCTTTCCGGCTGCGGCTGCGCCTTGGGACGGGCTTCCCCAGCACCGTCTTGCTGGTGGCCACGATTCCAAAAGGCCCGTGCTGCCGCATGCCTTGCTTTCAGTCTGGTTGATACGCTGAGTGAGAACGTTAGTTTTCTGGGAGAAGTTGTTAGTAGCACCCGTTCTTCCCTTCCCTGTGTGGGGGAAATAGTGTCGATTGAAAGGAAGAGGACTCCTGGATTGGATTGGAGCAAGGAAGTGTGGGTGTCGTGTGTTGTGACTGTCTTCCCCGGGGTGCCGCTTCGCTGGAGGTCTCCCGTCACGGTCTGGCCCTCGTGCCTGGACCCACGTGCTCGTGTGCACGTGAGCGGCTCTTTCTGCTGACTGGCAGCAGCTAATTGACAAAAGGCAGTTTCAAAAAAAAAATCTCATTTAGTAAGGTGTCTGCATGGAGTGGGGTAGCTAGAAAAAGATTGTTAACGTTTAGAGGCCACCCTGAGCCAGCTGTACTCTCCCGAAGTGCCGAAGAATGTAACCTTGGGAGGCTCTACTCTTTGATGTAGAATTGCAGACTAAACTAGTAGGAGCAAGTGAATGTGAGGAAACAGATTGTAAGAACATACCTGTTTCAGCACTCATCCGGCTGCCTTCCAGGATGGAAAGGACACTCAAGGTTGATTGGAAATGGAAAAAACGTCCAGCATCACAGGCCTGTCCCGTAGCATGGGAGGTAGCTGAAAAGGCCTTGCAGACCCTGTCTAATGGCTCTGGGTCTCCTCTACCTCCTTTTTGTTTGTTTGAGACGGAGTCTTGCTCTGTCGCCCATGCTGGAGTGCAGTGGCACAATCTCGGCTCACTGCAAGCTCCGCCTCCCGGGTTCGAGCAGTTCTGCCTCAGCCTCCCGAGTAGCTGGGATTACAGGAGCCGCCACCACGCCCAGCTAAGTTTTTGTATTTTTAATAGAGACAGGGTTTCACCATCTTGGCCAGGCTAGTCTCGAACTCCTGACCTTGTGATCCACCTGCCTTGGCTTCCCAAAGTGCTGGGATTACAGGCGTGAGCCACCGCGATGGGCCTCCTCTGCCTCTTTTGATGCACTGTACACAAGCTGGTATTTATCTTAATATGTTGTTACTAATACATTGTTACTCATTGTTTACTTGGGAAGAAAAAACCATAGCATTTATTTGCAGTCCAGAGGTGGAAGTTGTGACTCCAGCAACACAATCGTATGACAGCTGTAATGCTCACTTCTGAATTTCATTTGGGCCAAAAGCGTCGTTCTGTGGTTCGAGCACTTAATGATTAATGGAGCTCTAGAGGGACTTACCAGAGGGCAAGGATTGAAGGTTTAACAGTTGTTACATCTCCAGATTCTAAAGTTGATCCATCGCTGTGGTTCTGTGCCTGCCTGTCAGTGCTCGCACTCTGTCCAGTGGTTCTGTGCCTGCCTGTCAGTGCTCGCACTCTGTCCAGTAGAGATGACTTGCAGCTTCTGCTTTGGAGATGTGAAGTGTTCCGGAGCGTCTTTTCCCTTCTCTTCTCCGCTTCTCCTGCTGGCTGCCCTTGGTGCAGGCGGAGTCCAGGGCCTCCTCACTCAGCCAGCTGGCTCACCACGTCATCGTCCAGCATTGTCAGGAGGCACCAGTGGAACAGAGCCCTACAAGGCAGGTTTTCAGATTGAACATGAAAAAGGGCACCATTGTGGAGTGTGTTCAATTAGTGAAGCGCTTTTATGGGGTAAAATACAAGGAACCAGGTCCCCCCGGGGGTCCCGAGAGGGCAAGTTGACACTTGCCACCTCCACCTGGCAACCCACAGAATCTCAGCATTAGGCTGTTTCTCACAGTGTCGTTACAGGGACAGGGGTCTGGCTTAACTGGCCCCTTGATGCCATCAACCTTAGGTTGCAGATCAAGAGGCCAGATACCGATGAATCTGAACTTTACAACGTGGCCTGTGAACAGTGTGACTTCAGGTTTTTAGAAAGCCGAGACCATGCTTGTGAGAGTCTCCCTTTGACAGCATTATTTGACAGGCTGTCCCTTTGACAGAGATTATTCCTTTTCTAGAGTTTAAAAGGTGGCTGGGTATAGATTGAGAAAAGGGATTAGGGTAATTTTTTCTTGTTGCTTTAGACATATCTTTTTAAACCATGTACGTTTTATGATAGGAGAAAGAGTAGAGTTCTTACGTAACTCTGGTTTTATTTGTGTATTTTTTCTTTGTCGTATTTGGTTTATGAAACATTTAATCGATGCTTCAGAACACTCCTTCAAAGTCAGAATGGTCTATCTCTCAGTACATCTTTCTTAGGGTTTTCTCTCTGTTGTTCAGTTCAGTGCCTCTGGAACTTTCCTGTGGGAAGCCTGCAACAGCATCTCCCCTGTTATACTGTCATAAAGGGATTTTTTTTTAATAAAGCTGATCTAAAATCACAAAGAACTTTCTTTTTTAGATTAATAATTTCCTGTGTTGTTCCTGAAGCTAGGGATTGTGTTTTGTTTACCGTGAATTTATAGCAAATGAAAGTAAAGAGAAAAGCGAGCCATGAACAGCATAATCTGGCTAATTTTTCTTAAATGGTCAGCTTAGCGTTTATCTGTTAAAAGAGGGGAGGGCATTTAATAGGTGGTTTTTAGCTGCAGGTTCAGCCAGACTTTGTTAGAAAAGTCAGTGGTTGCAGAGTGTCCCTGCCGTCTTGCACAGGGTTCAGCAGCAGGTCCACGGTCACAGACCTCTGAGGATGGGAGGGCCTCTGCGTTTGCTCCATGGGACGCTCTCCAGTCTGTATAGATTTTCTCAGAAAGATGGAGATGGAGATGGAGATTTACACATTTTCTGGGGTCTAAGTAGCAGTGCCCTGATACTCTTCTTCCCGTATAGCCAGGAAAACAGCAGCATCTGAGTTCATTTTGTGTCCAAAGGTTTCTCGAGTGGCATTAGTGCATTGGGCTTTAATTGGTGCCTCTGGGTTCTTTACAGCTCAGTCAGTAGTTTACATACGTTTATATCAGATTTCTGTTCTGAAACCCACACTAAAAACCACACAATTTTCTTTGAACACTGCCATCTCTTTTTACAATTGTAAACTGAGCCATATTCACATTTAAAGCATACCTTAAATACCCTGAAAGAGAGGGCTCACTTTGCCACAGCGCTCAGCATAGCTTTCCAGGTGGCATTTCTTCCTTCCGGTGCCTTTCCTGTGCACCGTCTCTGCTCTCTAGAACGGTGGCACACCAGGATGTGAGAGGTGGATCTGTCCGGCCTTCAGGCTGTGAGAACCTCGCAGCACAGATAGGGTGTGGGCTCTACCCCTCGTGTTCGGGCCGCTCGCACGGAGTCAGCTTGCGGAAGCACGTTCCCAGGCCCGCTCTGCGTGTCAATGGTGGAGTTTTGTGTGGGTGGGAGGGTATGAAATTTAGAACATAAACACAGTAGAGATCAGCTAAACCTCGTAGGGTGGCACTAAAAATGATTTTTAGGCTGTTCAGTCTCTGCATATTGCTTTGCTGCAACCTTGAACCGCATGGAGCTGTGTTCGGTAGACCACCTGGTTTTGTCCATCCGCGGGTGGAAGCAGATGCCCAGGCTGGGCACAGGAAGTTCCCAGGCGCTGAGGGAACCAGCCACCAGGAGCAGCCCACAACTGACCCTCCCCCATGGCCTTGGCTCTCAGGGCACCGGTCGCTTTTCTCCAGCAGACCGCGTGGAATTGTGCCTTTCGCCAAAACAGCCGTTCTCAACTCGGCTCTTAGGGTGAGGGGTAGTTGTTTTTAATGACTTTTGAGCTATGCTTCACAGAGCATGAAGTTCACCCATTTTGAAGTATACAAGTCAGTCGTTTTTAATATATTCACAGAGTTGTACAACCGTCACCTCAATTACTTGTAGAACATTTTATCATCCCCAAAAGAAACCCAGTGCCCTTTGGCTGCATCCCTAGCTCCCCAGTCCTGGGCAAGCACTCATTCTTCTGTCTCTGTGGATTTGCCTGTTCTGGGCCTTCACATAAATGGAATTATATGTAATATTTGGTCTTTCGTGACTGGCTTCTTTTGACTTAGCATAATGTTTTTGGGGATCATCCTTCTTTGTAGCATATATAATTACGTCATTCATTTTTCCTGCCAAATATTTTGAGTCATGTGGATGGACGGCATTTGTTTCTCCGTGCGCCAGTGATGGACATGGATGGTGTTTCCGCTTTTAACTGCTGTGAAGAATGCTGCTGTGAGCACGTGTGTGTAAGGTTTTGTGTGGACATACGCTTTCACTTCTCTTAGGTATATTCCTAGGAGTAGAATTGCTGGATTGTGTGGTAACCCTTGTTTAACCTTTTGAGGAACTGCCAGTGTGTTTGCTACTATGGCTGGACCATCTTCCATTTTCTGTAGCAGTGAGTATGGGTTCGGGCTCCGCCAGCACTTGTCACGGTCCGTCTTTGTGATTTTAGCCACCGTGTTGGGCGTGACTTGGACCCCACTGTCGTAGTCATTGCTTTTTTTCCCCTGTTGACCATTTGCATATCTTCTTTGGAGAAAGGTCTAGCAAGACCTTTTGCTTATTTTTAAATTGGTTTGTCTTTGTATTACTGAGTTATAATAGTTCTCTATATAGTCTAGATACAAGCTCCTTATCAAATACAGTTTGCAAAAATATTCTCTTATTCTTTGGGTTGTCTTTTCATTTTGATGATGGTATCCCTTGAGGTCTAAAGATTTTAACTTTTTTTTTTTTTTTTGGAGATGGAGTCTGGCTCTGTCGCCCAGGCTGGAGTGCAGTGGTATGATCTCAGCTCACTGCAAGCTCCGCCTCCTGGGTTTAGCCATTCTCCTGCCTCCGCCTCCCGAGTAGCTGGGACTACAGGCGCCCGCCACCTCGCCCGGCTAGTTTTTCTTTTTCTTTTTATTTTTTGTATTTTTTAGTAGAGACGGGGTTTCACCGTGTTAGCCAGGATGGTCTCAATCTCCTGACCTCATGATCCGCCCGTCTCGGCCTCCCAAAGTGCTGGGATTACAGGCGTGAGCCACCGTACCTGGCCTTAAAGATTTTAACTTTAATGAAGTCCAGTGTATCTCCTTTGTTTTGTTGAAAATCATTGCCAGGGTCATGAAAATTTGTGCCTATGTCTTTCCGAAAAGCTGTGTAGTTTTAGTTCTTTGGTCTCTGGAGTTTATTTTTAAGAGCCTGTTTCTCTAGCTCTTGAAGACAAGGGTATCAGAAGAAATGGCCACTGAGAAGAGAAGGGGAGGGAAGGCTGAGTCTTTCGTGGAGTAAAGCGTGGTGTGGCTGGAAGCTGGCGGGGCTCAGGATGCCCCTGCGAGTGGTGGGTTTCTTGTCCTCCTTTAAGCGTCAGTGTGTGTGGCCCTTCTTAGGGAGCTCTCTATGACCACACTCCTGCCGCAGCCCCGTGCACTCCCTGTGCCTCATGCACCCTTTCCTGGCATTTGTCACCAACATGAGTCTACACTTGCTGGTTTACTGGATTTTTCTTAAACTTCCTACTGAACTGTAAGCCTCTAGAGGGCAAGTGCTTATCTGTTTTAGGTCACCATTTTATCCTCAGTGCCCAGTCGACTTACTTGTTGGAGAATGATGTTTCCTGGATTTCATGTCTGACACAGCAAGGTGCTGGGAGAGAGTCAGCCATCCCTCAGACTTGGGGAGGCCCTCCAGGCTGAATTCACCTCCAGAGAAAGCGAGGGAAGGGGACAGATGTCCCCAGAGCTCATCAGAGGAGGTAACCATGGTCACTGTTTCTGCCAGCAGTAAGAGTCCTTTTCAGCTGTGAGTTCTTGTCAACAGTTTGGAGAAAGAAGGTGGAGTGTATTATTTTCTAATTTCAGGATTACGTATTGAGATGGACAGCCATTCAGTGAGCAGTCTCAGTATGGAAGGAAGGCAAACTGTGCCGTATTTCAAAGTGGACCCCACATGGGCTCCCACATTGTACTTTTTGGAGCCTTTAATAGCACGAATGTTATTTAAAAGAGCCTATTTGGAGGAAAATAAGAAGCATTCCACGTTTTCAAAAGTAGTTAAGATTTGTCCAAGACCACACAAGTGAGCAAGGTTGCCTCTTTTGTCATACTTGATGTTCGTATTTGACGTCAGTGTTTGATGCTTGTCATCACTCTTGACCCTCACCGTGATCTCCATGTGCATGTCGAGTGTGATGGCCCTGGCAGCACTTGAGATGCCCCCCATTTTGCACATTGCTGCCGCTTTCGCTCTACCTGGTGAGATGTAGACAAGAGCTGTAGGAACTGACTCCAGCAAGGGCAGTGAGAGCCTCCAGTACTTCATTTGTCCTCTTAACCTTGTGCCTAGGAATTGACTAACCTGGCTTTGTGGCAGCAAATAAAGTAACTTTTAATTTCCTTTAGTTTAAAAAATAACATTCAGATTGCAGCCCTTCGGAAATAAGGAGCAGAAAAGGCTGAGAGAGAAAAGAAAAGACTGAAAACACAAGCGTGGACAGCCCTGATGTGATCACCGCACAGTGAGAGGTTCTTTTCCTCCTTTGTGGGACCGCGCAGGTCGGCGGCCTCCACCGCTCCGGAAGCCCCCGGGGCAGTGCCCCCCGGAATGCCGTCTGCCTCGTGGCCCCTCCGCAGAGACCCCTTACCAGCCAGTCAGCCCACTGTAAAGCCAAGTTCAATCTCATTTAAGGACACAAATTGACAAAGCAGGTTTGTTTATTGCAGGGTAGACTTATTGACTTAGAAAAGCCATGAGCCCTGGTCTTTCTGTTTACAGAAATAAAATGGAACTCTAAATGAGGTTTAATGGGCTTCCCAGATCATGTTCCCTGGACAGATTTTTTTTTTCCTTCTTCAGTAAATTTGAAAATCAAAAGGACTGAAAAGAAAGGGGAGTGCTTCCTGTTATAAATAGGACTAGTGGCATTCTGCATAGCATTTTATAGCCTCTAACTGTGCATTATAATTTCAGAGTAGCCGAAAAGCATTCCAAGTTTTCGAAAGTGGTACATTCACTCAGAAGCATTTATCAAGCATGTACTATGTGCCGGGCGTTGCGACAGGCCCAAAGATGGCCCAGAGGCCTGTGCGCTCCCCAGACTTGCATGATACTGTAAATAATACAGCAGACTAGCGGAGAAGGACGTGGCAGTGCAGAGAGCAGTGGAAGCTGGGAAGGCTGCAAGCCCGACTCTGAGAGTGGCCGGTGGGGGCACGTTGGAAGCTGGTCTCTGGGCTACAGAGGTGAGCTGGGAGATGTGGATGCGTCAGATCACTCAGAGTGAACCTGGGCCTGCTGGATGAGCTATGGCCGTTGCAATGCCGTCTAGTGTCACAGCAGACTTCCTTTGCCCCCGTCTGCTGGCCCCAGCATAACTTTCTTGTTAAAAGGCTGAAGGCTACTAGGACATACCTGAGACTTTGTAGTGTCATCGGAAGACGGAAAGACAGTGAGCTGTAGTGTATGAACAGAAGGGCACCATGCCAGTCAATGCAACAGTGGCAAGCAGAGAGAAGGAAAAACCCAAAGTAATATACAGGTCAAGCCTCCCCTACCCAAGATGCTTGAGACCAGAAATGTTTCAGATTTCAGATTTTTTTTTCAGTTATTAGGATATTTGTATTATACTTAACTGGTTGTTTCCCAAATCTGAAAATCCAAACTTTTTGAGTGCTGACATGACCCGCCCACGGCCCCCTGCCCCCGTGCGCACACATGCACACACACTCATGCGCGCACACACAGACAAAATGCTCACTGCAGCAGTTCAGATTTTGGATTTTTGAATTTGGGATACTGAATAAGTATCTGTATTGATTGTTGCTCTTGGAAAGATCAAAATTGAATTTGACATGATTGGCTAGAATTTCATGTACACTGGATTCCGTATTTGTGTATAGTCATCTGCTTATAATTTTTAAATGTTTAAAAATAAAGCAACGAAAGCAGCTACCAGAAGGAGCCCTATGTGCTTTTCTAAGCATGGTGACGAGCGTGCACCAAACTGAATCCTGGCTCCAGGACTGTCGTGGAAGACAGCGGGGGCCGTTCCTGTCTCTGGTCTTGATGGTCTTTGGTGGTGGCACTGCGGCTCTCGGAACCAAGTTGGGTGAACTGGCTCATCCGCTCTGTCTCGCTCCTGTAGCCACGTCTGCTCAGGCCCTGGTGGATGCAGCTGATTTTCCAGGCACAGATTTTCTTTAAGACACTGGTTTTCAGACTCTGTCTCCGATATTGGGGTACTCTAAAGACACAGTACCCCTTTTTAATGAGTCTGACTCAGGATGAATGCCAGAGCATGTTTCTTTGTATAGGGCAATTTGACCTGCAGAGGGAGGAATAAGGACCAGCGTTTAGGAGCACCCTGGATTTTCTGGTGGGGCCGTGCTAAAGCTGGCCCACACCCACTCACAGGGCCATTGTTCACCTTTTGCCTCATCTCTGTGTTGAGCGACATCGTGTTGGTGGATGCTGGGGGGCAAACACCAGTATACCACCGTGTATGCTGTGCTCTGGGAGCCATAGCGTGGACACCCGTTGTAGAGCAAGGATCAGCCAACCCCAGCCTGAGCCTGTGCAGCCCACTGCCTGTTCTTGTAAATAATGTTTTATCCAAAGGCAGCCATGCCATGCCCACGTATTTACATGTTATCTAAGGCTGCTTTGACCAAAAAGCCAAAAATGCTCAACATCTGGCTCTTGAAAGAAAAAATTTACCAGCCTGTGTTCTAGAGCTTACCAGGACTCAGGTTCTGAAACATGAAGATATCTTGAGTCAAAAAGAGATTAGGGGCCAGGCTCATGCCTGTAATCCCAGCACTTTGGGAGGCTGAGCCTAGGAGTTTTTGTATTTTTTATAGAGACAGGGTGCCACTATTATCCAGGCATAGTGGCACGCACCTGTAGTTCCAACTACTTGGGAGGCTGAGGTGGGAGGATCACTTGATCCCAGGATTTGGAAGCTGCAGTGTGCCACGATCATGCCATTGCACGGCAGCCTGAGCGGCAGAGTGAGACTCTGTCTTTAAAAAGATTATTTTTAAGAAGAGATTAGAGTGGTTCAAGTTGTGAGGAAGCTTCAGCAGCTTTTCTGTTTCCAAGAAAAAAGCAATCAAATAAGGCGGAGCCCCCTTCGCCGTATCCTAGTTAAAATTATGGACATAGAGACGTGCCCGTTGTCATGGGACCTGTGTTCCAAATCCGAGGTGTGGTTTCTGGACGGCCCTCCTGGGCGTGTGCCGTTTTTCTAGCGTTGCGGGAAGTCGGAGGAGCAGGCTCCCTTCCGCACTGTGTTTCTGAGCCTTCGGAGTTCAGCTCCACGGAACCTCTTGGGTAGTGTGTGATAAGTTTCCTGCAAAGGCAGAAGTGGCGTCTGGCTGGGGCTGAGGCTGGGCCAAGGCTCAGGGAGCCGTCTTTACAAATGGTTTGCAAGATTCCTCGGTGCCTGTCCCTGGGGCCCCTCCCAGGAGACGGCCTGAAAAGCCCCAGCTCTTCCCAGGCCCTTACTGCTCCTGGGACTCCCCTGCTTCCTCTGCTGTCCTGCTGCGAGTCTCAGACCCGGCCCAGGCTTTTCCTCAGCCAAGTGGTTCCTTCCTCCTGTCTGGTGCCAGCCCAGCCTGTCTGTGGCGCTCCCTGCACGCTGGCGCTCTTCTGACCCCCATCCTGGGGAGCTGGAGCTGGAGTGGGGTCTGGTCAGAGCAGCTTGCCTGAGCCGACAAGGGTCCAGCCTGGAGCATCGGGCTCTGGAAGCCAAGCTGGTGTGCAGGTTTTCACACTGTGAGGGAGTCAAGACACAGTGGGTCATGAAATCAATCTAGTAGGTCACCAACCAGCATTTTAAAAAAGGAAAGAAGAGGCCAGGCACGGTGGCTCACGCCTGTAATTCCAGCAGTTTGGGAGGCTGACGTATGTGGACCATTTGAGGTTAGGAGTTCGAGACCAGCCGGGCCAACATGGTGAAACCCTGTCTCTACCAAAAATACAAAAAAATTAGCTGGGCCTGGTGGCACATGTCTCTGTTGCCAGCTACTCTGGAGGCTGAGGAAGGAGAATCGCTTGAACCCGGGAGGCAGAGGTTGCAGTGAGCCGAGATCGCACCACTGCACTCCAGCCTGGGCGACAAAGTGAGACTCGGTCTCAAAAAACAAAACGAAGAGAATAAAAATACCAGACTGCATTGCGTTTAGTGAGGGAAAGCGTTGGAAAGAACACTTTGATTTCAGTGTGTGTCTGTGTGTTCTAGATATACACGTTTGTGGATACGTCTGCACACATAAGTATGCGTACGTGTTTGTACTGACCATCACTCTGCCCCGCGCCATTTCCCGGTGCCTGTCGTGCAGTTGGCTGCCATGAACGTGCTTGGGATCAGTGAGCCCCATCCTCATAGCCAGCATCTGTGTGTGTGCTTCCTTCCACGTGCCTTTTGGATACCCAGACTGCATGTCTGCTCAGGCCTCCCAGGTGGCTCAGGCCTGTACCACAGACATACCCCGTTCTACCCCAGTGAGTGGTCTCTTACTGGGGTAGGGTCCACGATCCTGGAACCATTACTTGGATTCCTTGAGAACTTTAATTCTCTACGTCAGATATGTGCCTGCTGTGTATTGGCCTCCACATACCTGCCCTTCATTCTTCTCACCCTGGATTCCAAGACCCTCCCACCTGCACCCAGCCTCGAAGATCCAGCCATGTGGAGCACTCCTGGGAGAATGTTGAAATCTTTGCTGTTATTACCCTGTGTTCATGGAGGCTTTGGAAGCCTGAAAAGTGCTGCAGTCCCTTTCCAGCAGTGTAAGTGGCACCTCTGTGTTAAACCGCACCTGTACACTGAGTGAGGGCAGCACCCTCATTTTTTTCTGTTTGGCGTGCCCCATAAGCAGAAAACTTTGAAAAGAAGATTTTCAAAGTAATTTTTATTGGACTAAAGTATTCGAGTGCACACCTGTGTGTTGTGCACGTCACCTTCACTGTGATGACATGGAAAGGATCCAGGGACCCAGATGCCCCTTCTTGCGAGAGCCGTGCTGATTTATTCCATATGTGAGCTCTCGCCCATCTCCGGCAGGCCAGGAGGCCAGCCAGGCCCAGGCCACACCTGCTCTTCCCCTCCCAGGCCACCTGCTTGTCTGCCACCCAGCATCAGCACCAACAGCGGCAGAGGGAAGAGATGAGCACGTCCTTGGTAGGCGAGGTGTCGGGTGCTTGAGAGGCTGGCACCAAGGCAGAGGCGTGGGTGCTGCAGGTGTCCAGGACCCTGTGCTCATACTGCCACGGGCAGCTCTGGTCTCACTTCTCCATGCCGTGTCCCTGTTTCCCTTCTGCCGTCTTGTTCTTTCTCCACTTGCCCACTCTCCTTCCCCCCCACACCTACTTGATCATTTTCCTCCCTCGCCCCGTTGGTCAGGGTCTGGGGTCTGTGTAAGACTGAAATATGTGCCGACTCTAGGCTCTCGGTGATTCCTGACATGCATTTGGAGTGACTTGATGAATTTTAGTCACGGTTTTAAAGGTCCTTAAATTTTTCAACTATATTAAAAAATGTGAATATTTAAAGTGTACCATTTGATTACTTCTGGCATATGTACCCATGAAACATTAAACTGAAGAGAACTGAGAAGCCATAGGAAGAAGAAAATAGATAAACTCAACTGTATGCAATTAAGAAATACAAGCAAAACCACCATGAACAAAGTCAGAAAGACAGATTAACAAACCTGGACAAAGCTGCAGTTTTATCAGAGAGGAGCTAATTTCCCTAGTATTCAAACACTCAACAGATTAACTAGAAAAAGCCAGTGATCCAATAGGAAAAACATGGGAAAGAATATGAATAGACAGTTACTAGAAAGGATTTTATGCACATGAAAAAACTGCTGGGGCGTGGTGGCTCATGCCTATAATCCCAGCACTTTGGGAAGCTTAAGGTGGGATGATGGCTTGAGCCCAGGAGTTTGAGACCAACCTGGGCAAAGAGACCCCATTGCTGCAAAAAGTAATTTTAAAAAAGATTAGCTGGGTGTGGTGGTACATGCCTGTAGTCCTAGCTGCTTGGGAGGCTGAGCCCAAAGGATCCCTTGAGCCTGGGAGGTGGAGTCTGCGGTGAGCCACTGCAACCTGGATGACAGAACAAGGCCCTACCTCAAACAAACAAAAGAAAAGAAAACAGCCATACTCAACTGGTAATAGAATGCCTAAGCTGCCCGATGGGAATGGGGGCTTCCTCGTTCCTCCTGCAGCCCCTCCCAGGCTCTAGCTCTCTCTGTTCCAGAAACAGCCTCCCATCTCTTCAGGCCAGTGGGTAGCTGCCGCTTCCATGGTCTCTGGTACTTCACCGTACCTGGCTGGTGTCCATAATACTGTCCGCAACCTCCTAATTAGTCCCTTCCTCAAGTTCTCTCTCAATTAAAAAACGAAGGACCTCATGGACACCATTTTTCACTTATCAAAAGTTTGATGATTCAGTAGTGGTGATGGTTCAGGAAAGTGGGGTCTCACATCGATTTTGGCAGGAGTGTAAATTGCTACACCCTCATGGAAGGCAATTTAGGAGTCTCTCAAAGTGAAGACGTACACCCTGAACCGGACACGCCACATCTGGGGAGTAGCACCCAGCGACGCTCGGGGCACGGGCTGACCGCACCTCATGTTACATTGCATCAGAGGCGGTTTGTCTTTCCTGTTAGGATGTGAACAGTGTCTGCCTGTCAGGGTCTCGCTAATCATAGAAATATGTGGAGTATCACAGACGACCCTGCAACCATTAAGAGAGGGAATGGGAAGTCTCTGCCTGCACTCACGAGAATCATAAGTCAAGATATTCTGTTAAATATCAGTGTAATTGTGTAAAGTAAATCTATATTTTTATCAGGGTACAGAGGAATGCAATCCATGAAGTTATCTTTGCTAGAAGGAAAAGGAAAAACACATTGTGTGTAAAACACGTTGGCACAGTGGCCACCTCCACAGTAGGGACTGAAGACAGTCCCTGGGGACAGGGATGAGGGGAAGGCCTTACAGTATCTTGTGCATTAATCAGAAAAAAGAATTCTAAAAAGCTGGGAAACAGAAACTGACTTGTTTTGGGGTGTGATTCATTTGCTGATCGGTGTCTCTCTGGTTGGGTCTAAAATGAAAGTTACATTTTTCCCCCATCCCTATCCCCAGCTGCACTTTGTCCCATCTCCTAGGGAGCCAAGCCCTTACCCTAATTTCAGATTTAAAGTTCAGATCTCCAGTGCAGTCTAGGCTTGGGGTAGCCTGTGGCTGGGGAAGGGTCTGATGAGGTTCTCCTGCCGCCTTCCAGGCCTGGGGAGGAGTGGGGGAGGGGACACTCTTTCTTAGCAGGTGCCTCTGACCCTCACAGCTGCTCACCTGCAGACGGCCACAGCTGGCTCTCCCCCGGAGCCCGGGTCATGCGCTCCTGCCAGCATCTGCTTTGCTAGGCCCGGGACGGCACAGTGCTGTGGCTCTGGGGGAGCCTGGGCCAGCCTCCAGCACTCCCCCGGCTCCCAGACAGGGTGGGAGCAGAGAGGCAGCCAGTGTGGCTTTCACCCCTGAAAAGCAGGCTCCTTCCTAACTGTGCAGAGAAGACAACTGCTTGGGTCCACAGGGCGGCCGGTCTCCCCGCCAGGTGCTGTGGGGAGGCTGGGGGCCGGAAGACACAGTGAGGGGTGCCCGCTGGTGCCAGGCACTGTCCTGGGAGCATGCAGCGTTCTGTTTGTTTTTATTCTGACGGAGGACATTACAGACAGACCCATTGACCAGCCTCGTTAATAAATTAAGAAATAAGAGCAGACCTCTAGACTGCACAGCTGTCCTCTGGCGGGCACAATGTGGAGCTCTGGCCCCAGCTCCCTGGCCGTGGGGCTTTCCTGCCTTCTCGCTGCGAGGAGCTTGCTGTAGGAGGCGGAGCATCTTTCACGACCCTGAAGCCCCTCGGCGGTCTGGAGACGGATATTCTGTCAGGGCTCCTTCGGAGATACTGCAGGGCTTCAGTGAGACTGGTGTCATCCCCACTCCCCGTGGTGACGAATGGCGTGTGAATTGTGGGTCCTTGAGAGTTTGGGGGAGAAAAATAAGGATTTTCTTTGTTTCTCAAAGGAACGAAGAGAAGTGAAGGCTGCGCGTGAGCAGGAACTCTCTGGCCTGCCCGGCCTCCTCAGCATTTCTGCGGTGTCTTCTCAGCATCCTGTCGCCGAAATATTGACATACACTTAGCTCTTTGTAATGAAAAGACTTGTTGTTTGTATCTTCTCTTCGTGGGGTGGGAAAGGGAGTGGGGGTGGGAGACGGGCTTGGTCTGTCCTTCCTGGTTGCTGTTAGCCTCCAGGGGTCACAAGCCTGGGTCTCTTATTAATCTTGACAACAAACTATTTCTAACAGTAAGAAAAGTGGAAATACTGACTTCAGATTCGCGGTGAAAGCGCGTCTTTCACCCGCCATCTCCTGGACCTGCGCCAGCTGTGGGCTGCGCTGCCTCCTGCCCCCGCCCCCACCGAGGGCCTCGTTCTACGGCGAAACCCTCCATTCTCACAATCAAATTTATACACGTCCTCCAAGCTTTAGAATGACCGTGGTCGTGTGGTGTGGCCAGATCAGACAAGCATCGGTGGTTAGAACACTTAAAGAATACTTAGAAGCCGACAGGTCTCACCTAAGGGACCCTCCCTAAAAGCTGCCACAAGTAGGGTTTCTCTTGTGCCGTTAAGAAAATGAGGCTGTCTCCCTAAGTCTCAGAGCAGCAGCCCCGTCCTCTGCTGTCCCTGCCGTCGGTACGCGGCCATCCCTGCTGTCCCTGCCGTCGGTACGCGNGCCATCCCTCCAGATCAGACCGGCTTGCCCGAAAGCCCCTTCCACCTCGGGGAGCTGGTGCCCGTCTTCACAAAGCTCACAGCAGATGGCACCTCTGCTGGCGTGTGGACCTGGCAGATGGCACATTTAGGCGGCTGTGAGTTGGAAGAGAGATGAGGGATGGAGGCGTCCAAGGGACAGTTTGGGTTGTCCACAGCTGGGCGCGGTTTCTTCTAGTGGCTTCCTCTGGCGTGTGATGGTGAGCTGGCTTCTTTGAGCTCTGGTCACTTGTTCTTGCCGTTGGGGAAGTGGAGGGCTCCTCCTCGTGTAGTCTGTTGTCAACTTCTGTTGGCTGCACAGGAAAGCACATTTTGTTGAAGGTGGAAAGATTTTGCCGCCCCAGCCTCCTTCCCGTTTGCTCTGAGGGCAGAGGCTGTCAGCCCCTCCCAGAGGCCACTTCAGTTCTTCAAAGGGCCTGGCTGCCTCCAAGCCCAGGGCCGCCCGGCAGAATTCCCAAGTTAACACTGTCGCACAGGGCGCTGTGGCTTGGGGGCAGGATTCCTTCCGAAAGATTGGTTTCTCTCCTTCAATCTTAACTGTTTGCATGTGAACCTCTTTAGAGTAGATTAAAGGAGAGAGCCAGCTAGGTCAGTGGATGGTGATGTCCTTTACAGAGACCGTCGCCAAAATGTTGACGTTGCTTACGTTTTATTATTGCCGCAAACACGCCACTGTAGAGTATCTCCCGCTTTCACCGTCAGTAAAAACAAGGCGTGATGGAAGGAGGTTCTCCTAAAATACACGTAATCACTTCCACGTATGGCGATGTCGGTTCGGTAATGGAGTATAGAATGGTTGACTTGGTATGACTGAGAGGGCTTTGGTGCAGTGGAGAAAGGCAGCGGACTGGGTTCTGGAAAACAAATTGTAGGTGAATCTTCTTGTAGAGAAGGAACCTGCAGCGCCGAGAGATGCCGCCTGCGCCGGGGTGTGGGGCATACCTTGTGCGGGGGGCTGTGCCTGTGTCCAGAGGGCGGCCGGGGCTGGCATCGGACTCTCCCACTGTGTCTGGAGGTTCGAAGAGGGTGGGAGTGGGAGTTCCCTCCGAATTCCTGCAGGTGAGCTTCTGATGAAATGTATCTTTTAAAGGAACGGCATCCACCTTTAACTTGTCTGTTTCCAGTACGTTGTGCAGACCTGCACGCATGTGGATACGCAGCAGGAACTATCCACCTCGGGGTGTCCTGGGCTCACTCCTTCCCCAGACTCTGAGAAGGGGGCGCTGCCGCTTCCGGGGAACGTGAGAGCAGCGTCTCTGCCTCTTGCTGTGTCTGTCACAGATGAGCAGCACTGAGCCAGATCTGCTGCGGGAGCTTAGGGAGTGGTGGTTTGAAAGGGAGCGCTGATTGTCACACCCTGCAGCACGGTCGGAATGTGTGTGGAATTTCCTCGTTACACCTTGCGTTTAGTGTCTGTCATCTTGCAAAATCATGTTTAAAACAGTGAAACGCCTGCTTTTCCCTCTGAAGTTGACTGGCAGCCCTAATTAGCACTGTGGCTTCTTTCTTTAAAGAGTAGACTGACCGTGCGCAGTGGCTCACGCCTGTAATCCCAGCACTTTGGGAGGCTGGGGCAGGTGGCTCACGAGGTCAGGAGATCGAGACCAGCCTGGCCAACATAGTGAAACCCCGTCTACAAAATTTAGCGAGGTGTGATGGCAGGCGCCTGTAATCCCAGCTACTCAGGAGGCTGAGGCAGGAGAATTGCTTGGACCCAGGAGGCGGAGGTTGCAGTGAACCAGATCGTGCCATTACACTCCAGCCTGGGTGACAGAGCGAGTCTCTTTCTCAAAGAAAATAAAAAGTGGAAAAAAAAAAACCTAAAAGAAAATGTAAAACTAAGTGTGTCAACAAGGCCAGTCCATTTGAGAGCACAGCTTTTTGGAATACAGAGGCTGCCAGTCGCTGGGCGCGGTGGCTGCGGTGCCTGCCCGCATGTTTCTCACTGGGCGCTCTCTTGTTCCTCCAGGTTCGCCATCGGTGGTGTGAACTCATTGTTAAGCACAAGTTCACGAAAGCCTACGAAAGTGTGGAGCAGTTCCTTCAGGAGGATCAGGTAGGTGTCATCCTGCAGCGGATGGGGGTTCCGTAAAGGCTGTCCCCTGCACTTCACACAGGAACCCACGTTCTCAGTATCTCTTTCATAACAAATAAATAAATCTGTCCCAGAGATTCTTAAGGACTGGTAGGATCTTACCTAACACTGATACTTCTGAGCTGCTTTTTTCCTCTCTCAGTGTCTTTGAAGGATTGAGTTGGGCACCTTCAGTGCTGCCTTGTGGCCCACATGTCATCCGATGCTGCGTGCTCACACTTCACGGCGTCTCCAGCACCTGCTAGGCCATGCTTGTCGCTTGGTGATGCCGTGCGGTAGATCCCTGATGAGTGGCCCTCATTGAAAGTACACGTGCAAGTCAGACTGGGAGAACCCTGACGGGACAGTCGGTCTGTACCTGCACCTGCTGTGCTGTGCTAGGCAGGTTCCTCTCTGTGGGAGCTTTTCTCACTGTTCACCGGGGACAGCCGTCCCCTTCCTAGGAGCTCACAGGCAGTGCGTGTGCGGGAGCGGATCTGGGGAGACCCTCATCGGCTGCCTCGATGTCCGCAGTTTGTCAGGTCACCAACAGGTGTGTCCTGTGACACGTCACAGCCTCCCACACCCACCCCATTTCCCCACTCTCCACTCCCTCCGCCTCCGAGTGAGTGGCCTGCCAAGCGCTGTGGGTGACGGCGTGGAGCTGCCTTCCAGCTGGGGTGGAGAGTGGGAGTGAGGCAAACAAAAGGACTTTTGATAGGGTCTCAGTGTGGGGACAGCCAGCCAGTGAGGCCCGAGGCCTCATTATTCCCACAAAGAAAAGTACATTCCTTTGTACCAGAAGAAATGTCACATTTGCACAGCAGAGCAAGAGGTGTCTGGAAAAACATACCAGGAGTAGAAGCACAGAATTTAAGAGCAACTTTAAGGTCCATTCTGAAGACCAGAAATCACTGCAGTATATTTAGAATCCTGATGTTTGACAACTAAGGATCACCATGTCTGGGCTTTTGTAGGTCAGCGCTTTTGAACCCTTCACCGCGGAGTTTAGCTCTTGCGCTGTCTTTGAGGCCCTTCATTTAGTCGGAATGTGACTCATGGCATAGCTAAGCCTGGCACGAGGGAGTGGGCAGATCCAGAGGGTTCCTTGGGTCTTCCAGAACGTCCTTAGCTGTTTTAAAAATAGGGTGTGTTTGCAGCATCGTTCCCAAGCAGCAGCGTCGGTGCGGGCTGCGGTGCGGGCTGGGGAGGACAGGGCACAGGCGGGGCGGGTCTCTGCAGGCCTCGTGATGTGTCCGCGGCGGCTGCTGCCTGCTGTGCTCTCGTTCCCTGGCAGGTGAGGGACTTGCTGGGTGAACTCAAACCAGCTACTCCTAGGGACACACTTTGCGGGGCAGGAGTCCCGCATCTCTGTCATGCCTTCCACATGGTAATTCTGGGAACCACCTCTGTCTCTGTTCAGAGCGTTCCTGACACGGCCATCGTGGTGGGAATGCTGGCTCATCGTTCTGTCACCAGCGAAGTCGTCAGAGTCTGTGGAGAGAATTGGGAGCTGAGGATTCCTTGGGGTTTTGAGAACAAGGAGGAGACAGGGATTGCAGACTGCAGCTTCCAAAAGCACAGTCACCCCGCAGTCTCCGTCTTCTCTGGGGTCTTCACGGTTTCTAGACCAGCAAGTGTGTGTGGAACAAGCACAGACTGAGGAGGTCATGTGTGCGTGTATGTGTGTGGGTGCCCACGCCTTCGCCTGATGCCCTCTGGCCTCTGTGCCCTGCAGGCCATGGGCGTGTACCTCTATGGGGAGCTGATGGTGAGTGAGGACGCCAGACAGCAGCAGCTCGCGCGCAGGTGCTTCGAGCGGACCAGGGAGCAGATGGATAGGTCCTCAGCCCAGGTGGTGGCCGACATGTTATTTTAATGAGGTGATTCTCTCCCTTTCTTTTTCTGTCATTTAGTTCTAACCAGATACTCCCTTAGGAGCCAGCTTAATAAATCAGCCGAACAGTTAGCCAAGACCACCGGCAGCATCAGTAGTTGGCTCTCTGGCTGGGGGCCTGGAGAGTAACTGGCCAAGTGGGTGCTGGGCTGGTGCGGGAGCCCGGGGTCCCCGGAGCACCTCGTCTGACTGGGGCGGTCACCGGGAGGCAGAGGCTGTCCACCTGGAGGCACAGTGGCCCTATTTTGGCCACTTTAGGTTTTAAAATCTGTAGGAACAAACATTGTGGGGGAACGTCTCGAGTAGGTTTGGAGATGGAATGGGAAGCCTCGCGGAAGCGCTGGTCCGGTCTTCACGGTCACGGCTCACACAGGCGTTCACGCGGCCATGTGACTCCAGAGCCTAGCTTCTGCGGGCCGATGTTTTCTTCTAGCCGTGTGTGAACTGGAGGCTCCTTGGGCTGTCCACGCCTGGTCATGGGCTGGCGGGAGGCTCTCCAGGCACAGGCACACACAGCACACGCACCACACACAGCACACACACCACACACAGCGCACGCGGCACACACACCACACACAGCAGCTGCGGCACACGCAGCACACACACCACACGCGGCGTATGCACTCCATGACCTGTGTCTTGAGAGCAAGTCCTACTTTTTGCTTTGTTGTGTTGGAGCAGAATTTCTACCGTGGCTTATATTGGAGTGAGTTCTGGATTATTTAAGTCACTTTCTCTGTTAATTGTGTCTGGAATTAACCTGTTAGATTTACTTCCTAGCAGTGCCGCTCGGTATGGGTTTCCGCACTATTAAGGCAGCCTCGCAGTGGTACACCAAGTTTTGCAGGACAACTGTGGGATTTTTTTTTCTCTAACAGTCATTATCATTTCTGTGTCTGCTCCGTTTTGCTTCAATGTTTTATGTGATATTAATAGGGGATGTCTAATTTTGTATCTTTAAAAAAAACTTATCAAATCTGAAGCATTTTTCATGTTATAGCTTCTCTGTAATTTTTCATGGACATTGAATATTTGGTGTTGATGTTCTTCGCTCAGCTTTGAACATCGAGTTTGCTTCTCATGTTTTGTGCTTATGAAAACCATTTCTGTGTAATGTGTTTAAGTAGCTTATTTATCGGAAAGAACTCTAATAATGAAAAGAAATAAAAAGTTTTTCCAAAGCATAATCATATTCCAGAAGAGTCAGGAACCACGTGTGCCAGGAAAGGGAAACGGGGGACGAACTACTGAGTGTCGCGTAGCGAAACGCCTGCGGCAGACATGACCTGGCTCCCCTCCAGCACAGGCCGGCGGCGCAGACTGCGCACTTACCTCACTGCCGGCCTCCTGTAGTAATCAGTATAAGCAGCGTTTCTCTTTCGTTTTGTTACTTCGTGGCGTTTGTGAAAGTGTGTGAAGCTACAAGGCCAGCTAGTCCTGTCGCCCTTCCTGCCGGTCGGGAGCAGCACCGCGGGGCACACCCTTTGTCACTCTTCATGGGGATTTTTTGCCCAAGCAGGCAAAGGAGTCATCTTGGTCACGAGTCTCCCCTTTCCCCTTCCCCGACATCTTTGTTCCTGTCCCCACCCCACCAGATGAATCCCAGGGTTGCCAGCCTCCCTCCCAGCCAGTTCCGGTGAGGCACAGTGGCCGGGGTTGCTCCCAGGGCCCCTTCCAGCAAGCGGACTCCTGGCCTGAGAGTCCCCAGAGGCTTCCCAGAGCAGCTAGAATCTGCCTGGAGAGAAGGGATCTCGTCCCCAGGGTTAGAGGCAGTAAACTAACAGTAAGGACAGCTGCCTTTAGCAATTCTGTGTGTCACGTGCTTGGTCCCTGCAGTTTTCGTCAGTTCCAAAGCTGCACTGGCATTTTTATGGTCGTCTCGAGTCCCTTTGATTCAAAAAATTATACCTCTAGGATGCCAACTAAATGAACAGCAAACAAACTCCACCTGTTTGCCTGTGTAACAGGCGTGAAGGCGGCAGTGTCGCCGGCGTCCTTCCGCGGAAGCCCGGTGCGCGCAGACGGGGGCACGGGGCGGCGCTGCTCTCAGGTGCTCTGGCTGCTTGGGTTCCTGGCATGCTGATTTGTGACTTAAGATTAAAATCACATTGCCAGGGATTACCACGCAACCACGACCTTGGCTGCTGCTCCAGAAGTCGTGGTCGCACTCGCTGCCGATTGGAGGACAGGTGCATCTCGTAAATCTTCTTTGGAAACAAAAGAAGCCACCAGCTGAGGAAGATGCTCACCGGTCACCGTCCCTTTATTTATGCCCAGCGATGACCTCTCTAACAAGGTGCAGAGCTTAGCTGATTGGTGAACAGTGATTGGTTTCCGCTTTGTTCACAGTGGCTAAGTTCTGCACCTGAAGAGAAGGTGAGATGGGGACAGTTAAGTTGGAGCCGCTGGGGCAGAGGCTGTTGCTGACGGGCGGGCCGCTGCTGCACAGTCAGCGTGGGTGCAGAGCGCGATCCTGGAGGATGAGAGACCACTTGGCCCGAAGGATGCACTATCTCTTGCCGGGAATGCTAGCCGCGCACTCAGTCCTTAAGTCTGTCCACACAAACATCCACTAATCGGACATCTGTCTGAAAGGTCAAATGTATTGAAAGTTGCGAAAATTATTCTTACAGAAAACTGAAACCAAATGCGTCCCCATCAGTCGAGTGAAACCACGTGGTGGTTCATGCTGTGAGCGGGGCGGGTGGGGCTTTCGGAGGAGCTCCTGTTCTGGGCGCGGTGAACTCTCTCTTGTATTTACAGTCCAGGCCTCCGCATCTCCTGCGCCAGCGGACGGTGCCCACGGAGCTCCCAGCTGAGGCGCTGCTTCTCCGGGCTGTCGATTGGACCCGCCCTCCGGTGCCTACTGAGCTGATATCAGTTCTCATTTTACACACTGGCTCAGTTCAGCAGGAACAGGAGTCGAGCCCTTGAGCAAAAAGCCTTCGTGTCTGTAAGTGCCCGAGGCTCAGGAGAGCTGGGGCTCCCACTCACGGCAGACAGGCCGCGTCCTCCCTGGCCCGGCGGCAGCACGGTGCCAGTCGTCTGTATGTGCTCCTGCGGCATGGGGGTTTGTAGACTCAGAAAACCCTGCTGGCAGAAAGTTAAGAGCTCCCAGGCCTGAAGGCGGGACACGTGCCTGCAGGGGAGCGTCTGCCCCCGTGTGTGAGGGAGGCAGGGCCCAGCTCTCCCACCGCAAGGTGAGCTGAGACTCTGAGAGCAGTTAGAGTGGGTGCGGGTCTGAAATGGGGACTCCTCCTAGCAGCTATTGTGTACGCAAAGCCTGAGTACAGCCTGCTGGTGTCAACGGCCACGTGTGAGCAGGCCAGCATCACACGGCTCGCTGTGACCCGTCCCGGGACTGTGAGATGGGCCTGGGTCTCCTCCTTGTCCTGTGATTAAAGTCCTCTCCTGACAGCGGAGAGCAAAGGCACACAGAGGTGCACGCTCACGAGAATTCCTCTTGGCGACTTGGGTAATCAGTTACTGCTGTTTCCTTTGCAGGAAAGATCCCAGCGAGATTCTTTCATTCACCTCCTCCTAGCCTGGGGGACTGGCCCTGGACATCAAAGGAGGGATTATGTGGCTGCTAAAGCCGTCAGCCCACAGCCCCGTTCAAGTCTTGGTGCTTCTCTTTCCCAGAGGCTGGTCCCAGCCAGGCACGCACAAAAGGCAGATTCTCGTAAACGCGGCCTCCCGCCCTGGATCTGGAGTGGAGCTGCTCTGGGATTTTGAGTTCTTCTGCACAGATGATTAAATATATCCGAGAGACGTTGGAAAACCTGCTGAACGTTTTACGTTGGTCTGGTCAGCACATGGCTGGATGTGGATATTTCTGTAATTCAGGACGTCACACCGCTCCTGTGTACCAAGACCAGTGGGTGCCGTTTGATGTAGAAGAGCAGGACGAGACTCTACGATTATTCTTAATAAATGTAATGGATTTTTTTTTTTTGTATATGTGTTTGCTTCTGAATTTCATACTGTTTAACAAAGGCCGGGCATGGTGACTCACGCCTGTAATCCCAGCACTTTGAGAGGCCGGGGCGGGTGGATCACGAGGTCAGGAATCTGAGACCATCCTGACCAACATGGTGAGACCCCGTCTCTACTAAAATACAAAAAGGTAGCTGGGTGTGGTGGTGGCACCTGTAGTCCCAGCTGCTCAGGAGGCTGAGGCAGGGGAATCGCTTGAATCCGGGAGGTGGAGGTTGCAGTGAGCCAAGATCGCGGCGCTGCACTCCAGCCTGGGCGACAGAGCAAGACTCTGCCTCAAAAAAAAAATAAAAAGCACATACAAGAAAAAGGTATTCTTCACATTCGGGTGTTCCTCTCCCACCTCCCTAGTTTATTTGTTGTTTTCAAGGTAGTGTTAGTTCTCTTAGAAGCCTGAAAACAAAAGAAATTTGGCTGGGTGTGGGGCACTCTCTTCTGGTAAATGGAGAGCCTGGGCATATTCAGGCACCGTGGGAGTCTGGTGGTGTGATTTTTCTTTCTCCACAAGGTTTAGGGTGTAGACAGAAGCTGGGCACTGACCTTCCTGGGCGCAGTCCGTGGGCAGAATGTTTGACAGTGCCTGGAGAAGGCCGTAGGAACAGGTGCAGCCACGGGCCCCATGCGAGGCTGGGCTGAGCCTGCGTGCACTTGAACACACCCACAGTCTCCTCTGCCCGGCTCCGGGGGCACCACGAATTCTGGCCTATTTGGGGGGACGCGGGGCTGTACCGTGGATCTCCGTCAGAAGCTTTGGACTGAGAGGCCGTGGTCTCCAGAACTCTGTTTTCTTGTGCCAGTGACTGATTCCAGAAGGTTCTTAGGATTTGCTCTCTGCTGTCGCAAGCCTTTGCGTGGGGCTGTATGGCTGGCTGTGCCATCGTGGAGGACGACTCGCAACTTGGCTGTTTGTGTAGTTGAATAAATACAACCGCTGCTTCCTGTGGAAACAGAATGAACGATGTTTTCTCTCTGCACTGCCGCCTTTTTTTTTTTTTTTTTTTGAGGCAGAGTTTTGCTCATCGCCCAGGCTGGAGTGCACTGGCACGATCTCGGCTCACTGCAACCTCCACCTCCTGGGTTCAAGCGACTCTCCTGCCGCAGGCTCCCGCCACCATGTCCAGCTAGTTTTGTGTTTTTAGTAGAGACGGGGTTTCACCACGTTGGTCAGGCTGGTCTCAAACTCCCGACCTCAGGTGATCTGCCTGCCTCGGCCTCCCAAAGTGCTGGGATGACAGGCGTGAGCCCCACGCCCGGCCCTCTCTCTCTCTCGTCCTTCTCGCTGCACTTTCTGAGTGTGTTTGGCTTTCACTGAGGCGAAGCCGGGAAGGACCCTGGGAGCAGCGGCCAAACTGCCCTGCGAGGCTCCCACTCCCGCTGTGTGCAGACGCTTGGCACCTGGGCCTCTCGAGAGCTGTGGGCGGCTTCACCGGCCCAGTGGTTTGGGGTGATCCTGCTTTTCCAAAAATTGAAAGCCATGCTTTGTCTTCTTTAGAAAGCACTAAAGCAAAGCTGAACTGCTGAATAGGTGGGGCTCTGCATAGACTGCTAATCCCCTGGCTCCTGTGAGTCACCGGGTCTTGTGACTTGCTTTGACCACCGGGGATCTGGCCCGTGGGTGGCATGAATTCGGTGGACCTCATCAAAACCAGACACTGGTGTCACGGCTGTGGCCGCGGTCCTGCCAGGAGAGGTGGCTTTGCGGCCTCCAGACCTGGGGGCACCCTGCCCGTGCCGGGGCTGCCGCTGGAGGTGAGGGAGGGAGGAAGCCGGAGAGCTGCTCCATCCAGGCAGGACGCTCCCTGAGACTGCGACGGCCCTCGCCAGCGTCCTCCACCTGTGCCTCAGCAGACTCTGAGTGGGTTCTGCCGGCCGCTCCTCTGGCGTCTCCTAAGAGACTCGAGAGACCCTCCAGCCAGGGCCTGGCAGAGAGGCCTCGCGATTCCAGCTTCAGAGCAAACCAGGGTCTCGGGGTCAGTAGGAGACGGACGTGACCAGTGCTCTTCCATTTTTCCGTGAAGTATCGCATCAGAAACTAGCTCAGATCAAAGGGCGTGTGACGGGACTCAGGCTAGAAAGCTCACGGCCTTAGCGCGGCCATAGCGCCTTCGGAGAGCAGGGTGTCTGCGCAGGGCTCGGTGGTCCTGGATGATGAGGGGGAGCTGTCTGGGAGAGCAGGGTGTGGGTGTGCCAGGGAACCGGAGTTCCCACTGTGGGTTCACCTGCCACGTGGCAGGGTTTGAACGCAGGTCCATGTGGCTCAGCGCTTTCCTCCACGCCACGACGCCTCCCCAGCTGTGGGCCCTTCTTTGGCATCTGCTGAGGCCTCCATGTCCAGGCACTCCTGGGACACCACCCTGTGACACTCAGCAGCCAGGACTTGAGAGGCCCCTGGGCCTTCACGCCTCCTCCAGTGTGGTGGAAAGGCGGGCTGGGTGGGGCACGGGCCGCTCTGGAAAGCACGGAAACCTGAATTTGAATCCGCCAGTTGCGTGCTGTTTCCCAGCCTCAGCTCAGCAGCTCCCCCGCGGCCGACCCCTGGGCAGGACCTGTCACGGGGCCTCGGTTAAAGTTGATGTGAAGGTATTAGCTCCCCTGACCCCGCAACAGGCTGTAAGAAATAAACTGATACAGGAGCCACCTTCTTTACCGACAAGCCAGCGCCTCCACTGAGCAGACAGACCCAGGACTGGAGGGTCCCCACGAGACACCGTCAGCTCCCTGTCTAGGTAGAAGCCAAGAAACACCTGCTCACGTGGGGCTTTGTTAGGCTCTGTGATAACCTGGAGATGCCACGGGGTGGGGGAGCCCCATGGCTGTGCCCTGAGGCTGCGTGGGGCTAAACGGCACTGAAGGGGCACTGAGGGGCTGGAGGGCAGATGCTGGAACATGTCACCCTGGGCCCCGTGGCCTGCAGCCACCAGCGTCACAGGGCCATCCGTCTCCCGCGTGGTGGGCATGAACAATCAACTGGGTTTGCCAGGTTTCATAAAAGATCAGGGAGAGGCAGCAAGTTAATGGGTTAATTGCCACTGTCCTCCAGGAGAACAAATGGCTGCGGGGTTCAGCCCTTCCCCCTGAGGCCGAGGAGATGCCAGTGTTTCAGCCCACAGGAGCCGGGCAGCCCAGCGCAGGGCACTTCTCCAGAGACCAGCGTGTTTGAAACAAGCGTCCCTGCTGTCGCCTCCGGCCGTCTGAACACAGGCTGTGCCAGTCTGTGGCTGGGCCTGGGCCCGGGGCCTGCTGCAGGAGGGGAGGTAGCCAGGGCATCTGAGGGTGACCCCAGCCCGGAGGGCCCCCCACAAAAGGAGTAAGCAGCAGTGACCACAGCCTGCCTCGGTTGCCTGCAGGCCTTGCCAGCACCCCGGGGCCGGCCTGGAAGGGCAGCTCCCCACCTCCCTGCCAGGGCTGAGGGGACAGGAGGACCTCCCCGGCCTGGGGCTCTGGGCCACAGCCCGGGGAGAAGGCTGGGAATTCTGGCCGGACAAAGGCAAAAAGTGGGGCGAGGGAGGACACAGCAGAGAAACACCAGGGAAGACGGTCAGGTCCCAGCTCAGCTTCCTTTTGAGGATTAAAGGATTTTAAAGCATTTATTTTTATTGGAATTTTAAACCAAAACATTGAAATAATAGCCTCCATCCTAGGCAAGGTGACCTTCCCTGCAGCATGGAGGGAGGCCAGCCACACCCAAGACAGGCCTGGCGGAAAAGCTGCCCTCGACGACGAAGGGTCCGGGAGGCTGCGGCTTCCCTCCACCTCCCTTCAGCCTGCAGCAGCCGGCGGCCAGGCCTGGGGGAGGCCGAGGGGAGGGACCTGTGGTGCAGTGACCTCACCAAGGGAACTGTGACCCAGAGCAGCTGAAAGCAAGGCCAAGGGCTGCTTTCAAGGGACAGTTGGTGTAGGGTTGGAAGTTGTAGGCCAAGCACCTCCTGGTTCTATAGATGGGCCAGCGGAGGACTTGCGTGGTCATGGGTGGGGGTGAGGAGAGGTGCTGGCAGGGAAGGGGGGCTCCTCGGCAAGGCAGTCCCACCCGGCGGGGGCCACAGTCTGTCCTGGAAGGCTCCTTCCGAGCAGACCTCGGGGTGCGCAGGGGCCCCCACACCCCATTCCCTGGAAGAAGAGGGGTGCTGCCTGGCACGTCGTCGGGGTTGACATTAAAGTGTGGCGGCTCTTTGGTTCGTTGGTGCCTTGGGCTGAGCCACAGTAGGCTCACTCTGTGCAGGGCCCAGCCACGGCAGGCACCCCCTATAGGGGCATGGAGACGGCGGCCACCTGAGAGGTTTGGGGGGCCTGGAGGTTGAAGGGGCTGCCTGGATCTCCCAGGGTCGTTCCCAGCACCGGCGGACAGTGACCTTGGCCGCGCTGCTTGGGCTCTCGAGGTTTACAAGGTGGAAGGGAGGAGAGGCCGGTTGTGACTGTTCAGTGGCAGGTTTTATAGGTCTCTTCCCACCCTCCCTGCTGTCCGGGAGACTGATCGCCTGATACGCATTTCTGTTCCAGTCGGATAACCAGTGTGAGAAAGGCCAGCAGCTGAGCCTGGGGTGGAAGGAAGCCACCATAAAGCCACAGATGTCCCAAGACCAACTTGGCACGTGTGCATCCGCGTGCCCCCCCAACAGCTCCCCAGGGACGCCTGAAGGGGTTGATGCCTCGTGGTTCTCACATAGATCCAGAAGAGAGGAGAGGCTGAGTGCTTCGGTCACCAGGGTGGGGCCTGAGACAGTTGCTGATGGCACCAGAGCCTGTTCAAGGCTGTGTGTGTGTGTGTGTGTGTGTGTGTGTGTGTGTGTGTATGCGTGCGCACACACACTTGTGGGCAGGGGCAGTGCAGGGCTAAATGCAGAAATGCAGAGAAAGACCTCTGGCCACACAGTTCTGTCTAGTCCCAGCAGCTGACAAGGAACCAATCTGGTCCCTACAGTGTTGGTTGAGATAAAATAAGGTCAAGGTTTGGCTTCTCAGCCCCAGGACTTTAAGGGAGTGGGCCCAGGCGGAGCTGCTGTAAAGACCAGACCCTCCCACCCCTGCCTGGGCCCACCCAGCGTCTGGCTACTCCGCCACCCCTACCTAACCCTGGCAGTCGCTGCTGAGTGGGGCCTGGGGGCGGGCTTGGGGCTGCTCCCCGGGAAACTGTCCATTCCGAGTCTCCGGCAGGCTCCCCACCTGGGAGAGGAGAGCCCAGCTCTGGTCCTGCCGGGGGCCGCCTGCCCGGACAGCTCATCTGTGGCTTCGGCCGGGGCACAGAGGCGACTGGGTGTGCACCCTGCGGTTTCCATTTTCTTAAGCTTTCTTTGTGCTCCTGCCTGTAATTTCTTTCAGCCTGGGCTTTGTGGAATCTGTCCGCCGCTTTAAAGCCCAGCCGAGGAGGTGCTTTTGCCAGCAGGGGGTGGGTGGGGTGCTGAAGCTGCCCACGGTCAGCCCTGACTCGCTGCCAAGAGTCCCGGGTTCCAGAAAGTTCTTTTCTGCTCTCATAGCCCTCCCTTGCCACATGAGGTCTGGCAGAACAGACGTGCGTGTCCTGAAGACTGGATTGGATGCTCATGGTGAGCTCTGAAAGGCGGGAGTCAAGGAAGCCCCCTCTGGCTAAGACACCACACTCTTCGCCCCCCATGCCTGGGGTTTCCGCATTCTGACCCTATGATTTGAGTCCCCCAGGGACTTCGGGCTGCGGTTATGTTTAGGGAGGGAGGCTCGGGAAGGACGTGAATTATGGGCCTAACTCAGAGATGAAGACGGAGTCCGTTTCAGTGATTGCCGATGGAACGGAACAAGTGTGCGTTTATGTTGGGTTGTAAAGAAAAGACATAATTTGTGGGGAGGGAACTGCAGTTTGATGATTGTACGCGCTTTACTAAGTTAAATGCTGTGGAGGAAGCGACTGCAGAAACTTGGTTTTGGCACAGCTGAGGCAGAGGCCTTGCGTACAGGAGGAGAGCCGTGATGAGCACAGGGCCCTGTAGATGGAGGATGGGTCTTTGGAAAGCTGGGTCTTGGCCCATAACCAAGCTTGGGGGCACCCAAGAAGCCCAAGTCATCAGGGTACAGGTCAGGGCCCGTGCGTCCAGCCATAGTGTAGCAGGACGAGCCGCAGACAAAACTCCTCAGACACCGGATTAAAGAAGGAGGAGGTTTTTTATTCGGCCGCGAGCGTCGGCAGACTCACGTCTTAAGAGCCGAGCTCCCTGAAAAAGAAAGTGGATTTTTTCTAGAAAATTCTGTCCAGTGGTAGAACATAAGTCCTGTGAATAAGAAACAAAAGCACCACCACGCTGACTACGGTGCGGGGATCGCAGATGGCGCTGTCTCCTTTTAAAGCTGCAGATGGTGCCCGGCCTCCTTCCCTTCAGGGCGGCGTTTACCAGCAGCCCTCTCTCAGGGCAGACAGGACTCTTCCTTTGCATACTTGATAACGACAACTTATTTTTCTCGTCGCTCACACATGCAAACAAATATAGGTAAAACATAAACAAAAAGTAAGTTTTCTCTGCCTTTTCACCTCGTCTCTTCCCCAGGTCACTATAATAAAGTTGATTACCGACTCCACCCTGGCACCGGCAAGCGCGTGTGCAGGCCTTGCTTTATACACAGAGGGTGGCACAGTGTGCACACGGGTCTAGATTGGCACGTACATGACGCTTGCTTCTCTGTGTCGATGGCCGCATTGCATGGACACCCAGCCTTCCGTGGGCTTCGTTCAAGTCCCAGCCCTGCTAGACAGCCTCAGGGTAACCTTGGGCAAGTTATTCGGCCTCTGTGTTTGCATTTCCTCCTCTGTAAACTTCAGCTGACTGTTGGGTGAGTGAGCGTGAAGTGGGCAGCAGGCCCAGCCTCGAGGGGAAGAGCGTGCGCTTGTGGCACGCAGGCTTTTCCTTTCTTTTTTTCTCTCGTTTCTCTCTCTCCTTTCTTGCTCTTCTCCTTTCTCTCCCTTTCCTCCCCCCTCCATTTCCTCTTTCATTTATGTCTTTACGTGAACCTCTGAGTTGCCCAGTTGGTGGCTGTGGCATCCTGCACACACACAGGCGCCGGCTTCTCCGCGGGGAAGCCTTAGACGCGCACTCGTGAGGATCCCTGCAGTCTGCAGTGGAGGGAGTGGGGTCGGGAGAACTGGGCGTCTGCTTCTGGGAGAAAGGATATACAATCTTTTTCGATCTTAGTGCTTTTATTCCAGCAGAATACACTAAGATTGACCAGTATAACCACGTGTGAGGAACCAGCTCTGCAGCCTCGGTGTCTTCATTGCCGTGCAGCTCACCACCGTCCGCGGTAGCGCTCCATCTTCCCCAGTGAAACGGGGCCCATTCGACACTCACCCCCCCAGGTCCCTGGGGGCACCGTGCGGCTTCCTGTCTCTGAGGTTTGCCTGTTTTAGGGAGCTCATATGAGAGGGGTCATAGTATCTCTGTCCTTTTATGTCTGGCCGATTTCATTTAACATGGAGTCTTCCAGGCTCCTCCATGCTGTGGCTTGCTCAGGATCTCTGCCTTTTTTTTTTCTTTTTTTTTGAGACGGAGTCTCGCTCTGCTGCCCAGGCTGGAATGCAGTGGCTGGATCTCGGCTCACTTCAGCCTCCACCTCCCAGGTTCAAGCAATTCTCCTGCCTCAGCCTCCCGAGTAGCTGGGACTACAGGTGTGCACAACCATGCCCAGCTAATTTTCGTATTTTTAGTAGAGATGGGGTTTTACCATATTGGCCAGGCTGGTCTTGAACTCCTGACCTTGTGATCCGCCTGCCTGGGCCTCCAAAAGTGCAGGATCTCTGCCTTCTAAGGCTGAGGACCATCGTGCCGTGCACACCGACCGCGTTTCCTTTCCGCACTGGCTGGGCTGCTGGCGGATGCGGCTGTCGCTGCCTCTTGGCTGTGGAGGACAGCACTGCTGGGAACATGGCGTCTAGGATTTCCTCAGCCGTTACTTTGCATTCTTTGGGGTAAACATCTAGAGGCAGAATGGATAGATCAGAGTTCTAGGCTACCATACGGTCTCCGGGGTGAATTTTTTACTTTGATTTTTTTTCACCCTATCTTATGGTTCTGATCAATTTGGATATTTGACAAGCTGCCCTCCGAAAAGGTGTTACCAGTTTCCCATCCCTTCCTCTGCCTGTTCTGCACTCGGGGACCAGCGCGGGGAGCACCAGCCTTGAGTGTTCCAGGCTGCTGTGGAGATGGTCAGGAGCACCCGGGCTTCTGCCGCGCCGTGGAAAGGCCCCGCCGTCCTGTTCACTGTGGCGCGTGTCCCTGCCCGTGCGTCTCGAGCTGGCAGCCGATTCCTTACTGATGTGTAGAAGTTAGGAAATTCGCTTTCTTCGTGTGCTGCAAATACTTCTTCCCTCAGTTTACCACGTGTATTAAGATACTTTGTTTAGTTGCTTTTAATTTCTGTATGGCCAGTTTTACCAGCCTTTTCTCCTGTGGTTTCTTGCTTTTGCGTTGGGCATGGAAAGGGTTCCCCTGTGGCAGACACAGCCAAGGGAGATGCGTGGGGGGTCCCCGTGGCCCGGCCTGAAAGGAGGCGTGGAAGTCCACAGGGATGCGCTGGAGCCTGGGGTCCTGCCCCCACCTCGGGAGCAGCATCCTCTCCACTCGCCTTCTCCCTCCACAGGGCTGGGGAGTCTGCCCTGAAGCAGTGGCCTGCGGGCAGGGGCGTGGGTGCTGGGAGGGCGAGGCTGGGGCTGGACAGGGTGTGACCATCTGCAAGCCACTGAGGAACAAGAAGTTCTAAATGAAAGATCAGAAAACACTTTCTGCATTTTGGGAGGAGGGAAGCTTCAATTTTATAAGCTAAATCCTTATTTATCTAAGTAATACAGCATCTCGACCCAGAGTGGCTGCAGCCTCCCTGCCTCTCCCAAGCAGGGGAACTGCTAGAGGCTTCTCAGAGCACACAGATCCCGGAACGAGCCGTGCTCCAGGTGCCGAAGCTGGAGAGAGGCAGAGGGCTGGGGAGCTTATCTGTAACAGTTCTACTCCCGACACCATCTTTTCCCCGTTGATGGCAGTGTCTTTATCTTATACGAAATTCTGCACATGTGCACGTGATTTACTCGGCGGGAGATGATGTCTGAAACCTAGGCAGTGAGTAGCGGGGAGTGACAGGGCCGGCTTCCCGGCTCCCCAACGGGCTGCATGTGGAGGTGGGAGAAGGGGAGGGGTCGAGTGGCTTCAGAACTCGCCCTGAGTCCCCGGCAGGATGGAGTGGCCATCGGCAACATGGGGAGCCGGTGGATGCGGGACGTGGTGGGGCAGGTGGGCCCGCCTGGGGTGTGGTAAGCAGAGAGGTCCTCACACCACCAGTGGGGATGCCCGGCAGGCGTTGGGCTCTCCAGGCCGGCGGTCCAGTGACAGGTGTGGCCCCTCTGCCCAGAGATGCCACATGAAGCCGTGGGCAGGACAGTCCAGCCTCTGGGTGGAGTCCGGGGGCGCCCGCTAGGAGGGGGACAGGAGAAGAGGAGGAACATGTGAGCTGGGAGGAGGTCAGCCCAGGAGGCCTGAGAGCTGGCCGCTGGCTGCAGTCATGGGGGCCCTTTCAGCCCCACCCATGTTTCCCTTCACGAGAAGCTCACACCGATTATGTGTCAGTGCGCGGTACGCTTCATGACGCTTCACTTTCGGAGCTGGCCTGGCTGTTCACAAGTGTTTACTGTCCATATGAACACTGGAATCAGGTTGTCTATCCTCTAATTCTGTGTCTACAACCGTCATTGTCTGTGTCCAGGATGTCGTTCCAGAGGGAGCAGCCAGCAGTTACAGCAGTGCCCTCGGTTGGAAGGGGACTGGGCAATGTCTGGAGGAAGTTTTGTCCCCACTGCTGGAAGGGGTGCACCGGCACCTGGTGGTGGAGGCCAGGCTGCTGCCAACACCCTGCCGTGCACAGGACACCCCCACAACAGGGAGGCATCTGGTCCCAAGTGTTCATGGTGCTGTATTTGAGAAACCCAGATTTAGGCGCCTACAAAACGTCTTTCTGAAAAGGCTCGCCTCTGCCTGTTCTGCTGCTGGCTGCTGGGCTGCTTCATGGGACACGACCTTCTAAAATGCTCTTGCACAGGCTGCAGTATAGATGCTGTATGCAACTGGAGACGTTTTTATTGTCTCCGTCTGCCCAGTGTCCGGCCCCTTCCTGTAGTTGGATGATGCCTTTGGTGGTATCCAAGGTACCCAAGAACGTTACAGAAGCTGAAGCCAGATGCTTTCCCAGCATCCCTGGCAGGCCTTTGACCCAGGCTCCTCCATCTGATGCACCTGGGCGGGAGCGTGGGAAGGAGTGGGCACGAGGGCCTTTCTCCTGGCTGGAGTGGGGTCTGGAAGGGCTGGGCAGCAGGACTGGCCTTGCCAGGGCATCTGAAGCCAGGCTGGGACTGCTGCTGGCTGGCTCACACCAGGCCTCGCCGGCCCAACATCTTTTTCATCAGTTCCCTTTACTTTCAGCATTCGGTGCACGTTTCTGTTGCTTGCAACCAAAAGTCCTGGGTGTACAAACTCCCTGCCGAGAACAGCAAGTGCAGTAAGACACCGTGACAACAGCGGGAGGGAAGGCCTTTGCTGTGAGCTCTGTCACCGGGTTGGGCTTGAGGGGTGTGATTTGGACCCATGGTATAAAAAAATTGTGGAATTGGATTTTAGGAGGAGGCTTGAAGACACACTATATACTTACTGTACCGTAATTTTTGTGTTTTGGTTGTAAAATGGCTTCGTGATGATTAATGACTTAGGATTTTTGGACAAAATCTACGGACTTCCCAACGTCTGGCAGGGGGAAGGACTTTAGCACCAGACCCCCGGGCTGGGGGAGGTGGTCCTGGGCTGGAAAGAGAGGAGGAAAAAGGTGAGGGGAGAAGCTTGGAAAGCAAAACAATTTTGGATTCCTCGTTGAATAAGGAGCACATTCCTCACATTTGCCGCCACCGTGCACATCCTCCAGCGCGTCCGCCGTCCTCTGGGCAGCGTACGGCCAGGCTCGGTGTTGACTTTCCTGCGTTTCGGGTGGATTCACTCTGCCAGGCTCACCAAGGTCCCTTCTTCTCCAGCTTCCCTGTCAAGGCCCTGTTCAAAATTTCTCCACTTCAACAGAAAACTCGGCTTCCTCCCATCCCCTGGACTAGCTCCCATTTCCATCCCAGCACCTTGTCCCACCAGTTAAGACACCGGGCAGGACGGTGAAGGACGAACCACAAAACCCGCCAACCATGGCTGCTCTAGCGAGAGGCTCCTCAGGGGTGTCCTAGAATTTCCTGTGGGCTCCCTCAGGCGCCCTCCTGACCCCGGGAGGGGCCCCCGTGTCCCACGTCCAGAAGCACAGGGAGCGCCGGAAACCCCACTGGAGCAGGGGTCCTGCGGTGGCCACAGCGCTGCTCGCCTTGGCCGCGTCACTTCTGCCTCCCAGAGGGACCTGTGGGTCTGGAGGGCAAGGGGACAGCAGCCTGTGAACCAACAGACTGAGCAAGAGTGGGTGGGCTCTGCTGGCGGGACAAGGCCTTCAGCTTCAGGGATCAGGGAAGGGACAGGACAATTCAAGTGAGGCTTATGGTCAAGCCTAGCTTAGAGAAAAAACATATGAAGCGCATGTAACCTGATTTTAGCAGGCCCTGCTGGATGCCTACCCCCGTCCTCCCCTTTCCTCCGTGGTGACAGGCCCCTTAGTTTTTAGGTATTTGGTAGCAAGTTTCCAGGCCAGAGGCTAAGCCATCCTCGGTCTTTTCCGGGCACATCTAGGTTTTGCGAGGCCTGAAGCTTCCACTATTTGGGGCCAACGGAGGAGCTTTTTCCTGAGAGAAATATTGTTAATATTTAATGGACACAACATTAGGTGCAAATTGAAGTTTTATTTAGAATGAAAAAATAGACAACAAGTTACAGATTTTAAAGAGCTTACGAATTCCACAGATGTCGTGGAGTCCAGGTGAGTAACAGCCAGGTTGGAGGGGCGAGCTCCGCCTCGTCTGTATTTTTGGCTTTCTCTGAGGGTAGTGGTTTTACCAACATGCTTCATCAAAAACTATCAGGGAGAGTCTAGAAAAGGTCAGGTAAGGTCAGATTCTGGGCCCTGTGGCACCTCTGCAGACCTCGAGCAGTTCCTTCCACGGTGGCTCCAGGCCTTGGCATCCCTGCCTCCCCGTGGCTGCCCCTGTGCCCAGGCCCCGCCAGCGATGTCAAGGCCCCCTCGGCCGCACCATGCCGTGCCCAGCATCTCGGACGCCATTCCTTCCCGGTGGCACCTGCCCAGACTTTGCCGAAAATCGAAGGCAACAGGAGGAGGAGGTGGGCTTAGGAGTGAAGCCACAGCCCTCACCTGCCCTCCCCTGCCCGGCTGCCACCTGTCCCAGAGGTGGAGGGACCAGCCGAGGGGTGGCTCCCCTGGCTCCCCACCTTTGAGCGTCTCTCAGGCCGGGAAAGGGCAAAGGGCCACATGAAGCCAGCAGGCACTTCGGTGCCACATCCCCAGAGGGACAGTCCTATCCGGGAACCCCTGGCTGCCCGGAAAGCCGCTTCCACCGCGCCCACGAGAGGACTCGGCAGCTGTGAAGGAACTGGGAGATTCTACAGACAGGCCGAGCTCAGGGCTTCCAGGCCAGGAAGTCTTCCAGACGCCCAGCTTCACCAGTCCCCGGTGGAGAAGACGGAAGGGGCATGGTCAGAGGCCTGGCCAGGGAGGAGGGAAAGGCCAGCCCCGTGAACAGGACCACAGGACAGGGTGAGGGACTGTCCCAGAATCCCCTTGACGACAGAAGGCCTGGTCCCAGTGACCCTCCCTCTAGGGGCTCCCTGCTGCCACCGTGTCCACAGTGGAGTCAGCTTCCAGGGCCAGCCACAAGTTCTGGCTCAAAGTCAGAACAGGAGAGAGGCCCTCAACTCCAGTGAAGCAGCTCCTTTTTCAACCCCGACGCCTCTGACGAAGTGTGTTTGTTTTATGAGGCTAAGGATCATGATGGCACAGAGCGTGTTATATGAAAGCAATGATCACGATGGCAGCTGCCACCAAAATATTTTACCAGCACACCCTTCTGACTGCAGCATTTCTCAGAAGAAAAGCTCAGGTGAAAAGTTCCTGGAATTTTCCAGATCTTCAGGTGGCTTTATTAGCATTGCCACATACCAAGAAAAGGAATTTCCCTAAAGGTTAACCTCTAATCCAGTGAAACTTTGCTCATGCCTCAAAACGGAGCCAAGACTCCGACTAACACACGTACATCAAAATGGACAAAAGCAAGTCTTGACTCACTTGACAAACAGAATAGGCACAAAAGAATGTACAATCGGTACAATTCCAGAATGTCTCTGACAGGAAAAAGCATCCTCTGCTGACGTGAAATAAACGTTAACTTTGAGATTACACCAACAATGCCTTTTTTTTTTTTAAAGACAGGTCTCACTCTGTTGCCCAGGCTGGAGTGCAATGGCATGATCTCGGCTCACTACAACTCCTGCCTCCCGGGTTCAAGGGATCCTCATGCCTCAGCCTCCCGAATAGCTGGGATTATAGGCGCCCACCACGGCACCCCAATAATTTTTGTATTTTTAGTAGAGATGGAGTTTCGCCATGTTGGCCAGGCCAGTCTGGAGCTCCTGGGCTGGAGTGACCCCCCTGCCTCGGCCTCCCAAAGTGCTGGGATCACAGGTGTGAGCCACCGCGCCCAGCCACGTCAGTTCTTTATCAGGAATTTCCAATTCCCATCTCTGTTTAACAAGAGAACTAACTGATACGAATCCTGCCTTTGAATGTTTCTGGAACACGTCCTCCACCTTCACCTGCCGGCCCCTCTCACGTCCCAGGAGCTCTTTGGTGGCAGTCCGCGTTTAGCAAATAGAGTGGAAAGCGTGTGCAGGAGACGCAGGCTTGGGTGTGCTCTGTCTGCTCCTGTGGTCTATCGGGCAGGTCCAGGGAGACGCAAGGGAAGCCTGAGGGACGCTGACTCCCCGTGGAGATTTCTCCGTACAGCACGACAGCGTGGCTGTATCCCAGATCCCTGACTCCTGAAGACAGTCTAAAAAGAGCTGAGTTCTCTCTCAATTCTTCAATGGTTCATCACCAAATTCTTGGTTCTAAGGCTTTGAATCTTTAAATAATAGATGTGCATCTAGACTTGGGTAAAAACTAGAAACCTGTTCTCCCACCCAAGCCTTTGCTTTAGTAATTCTCTAGCTGACAGTCTGGCCGGGCGGGCACCAGGAGCGCTGAAGGCTCACTCAAGTCATTGGTGAACATGTCCAACTGAGTCTGGGCTGAGGGACCTGGCTCTGCATTTTGTAAAACAGATACTAGCAGATCTTTCCAAGACGTGTATGGCTCATTCTCACAGCCCAAAGAGGGCACTTACTTACTCCACAAATGCGCGGCCATAGGTCATCATCTGTCCTGTGACCCTGGCGAGCCTGATCCCTCACACCGGGCACCCACACGGCCTGCGTGCCTTCTAGACTTGAGTTCGCAGCTCTTTAAGGAGCTCTCGGGCCAGTTTTCCTGATCTAGGGCTTTCAATGCCGAGACGATCCCATCTGTACAAGGTCTGGTCAAGAAAGCCAATGATCTCGTGAGTTATCTCGGCAGTGTGAGCCATCTGCAATCAGGACAGAAGAGAAGGCAAATTAAAACACTTTCCAGATTTGTCCCTTTGTCCAGGGACGGACCATAACCACCCAGTCCCTGAAAGATGCCCTATGCAGCATTTCCATCAGTTCCAAAGCACAGCACGGGGAGCTCCTGTTTTCAAGGTGTTGGCACAGCAAGTCTGTCTCCACGGCCGGCTACACAGTGCGCGGTGCCGCTTCCTAACGAGCCTCCTTGCATTGAGCTCAGGTGCCAACAGCATTAGACTCGTAAAGGCCGCAGACAAGAGCTGCAATCAGAGGTGCCTCTCGGAATGCCAGTCACAAGCTGTGGGAGGGTGGGCTGTGGGGAGCAAAGGCACATGAGCATGCTGTGGCTTGACTTTCTGCAAAAGGCTCACACGAATATGAGAGTTGGAAGATGCCACGTGTTTTCACACAGACAGCCCAGGAATCTGGCATCCCCGGGCTAGAACCAGACCTACTTGCTTTTTAACAGGCCTCTAAGGTTTTAACACCTGATTCTTGCAGGAGAGCAGGAGACACAGCCTCAAGGCATTCGTACTTGTTGGTGCCTGTAAGTATTTTCCTAAAAACTTCGGTTAAGAAAAAAGGGAAGGGTGAGAATCTTAAATTCAGCTGTGTGGGGAATTTACGGTTTTTTAAGCACAAGCAGTATTAAGAAGGCTTAAGTTTTTGAAAGAGTAACCGATACATTCATTTAGTGTGTGTCAGTTTGTACAGAACCTGCAAATGTTTAATTAGCCAGAGCAGCCCAAGGTCAGCTTCCTCTGGAAGGGTTGGGACGTTCTGGGAGGGTGAACAACTGCCTTGGTTTTCCCAGGACTAGTCCAGTTTTACTGCCTCCGGTCTGATAGCCCAGGACACCCTTCAGAACTGGGCTTCCACCTCCTGTCCACCAGTAAAGGGAGCCTTGTCGCATGCACACTGTGTGAACGGCAGCGTGGGGACGCAGAGCTAAGAGTAAACGACGTGGGGCAGACGGTGACGTTTGCTCTCCTCGGCCCCCGCTGGTAGCACCCAGGGCCTGCAGCCAGCCCGCCAGGGCCAGTGCAGCCAGCACGGGGGCTCCAGCTGTGGCCCCGGCGCATTCCAGTGTGTCCCTGGGTGTCTGTATTGCCATCACTTGGTTTTTACTCAGAAATGACAGGCACATAATGCTGATGGCCTTCGGCAGATGCAGCCCGTCCTTCATCAAGGAAACAGTGTGCGCCTGCTGCTGACCCCTTTCAGAGTTAACCACCACCCAGACCCTGAGTGGGAGGACGGCCCATGGTGATGGGCTCGGCCGTGTCTGAAGAAAGACCGAGTTGTCATTAGAAATCCAACCTTGCACGCCAGCACTCCTGGGTGAGCCCTTCCCGGTTCTCTAGTCACACGCGAAAATTCGCAGCCCTGCAGCCACCTGGAGAACCTGCCTCCCTGCTGGCCTTGGCTGGTGCACCAAGAGTGGGTTCAGTTCATGTTGAGTTTAACGACTACAGAATTGAACTCTGCATCTTGGAGCCTTGCTAACTTTTGCTGCTGTTGCTGTGGCCGAGCGGCAGGAGGCAGGAGAGGGAGAAGCGGGAATCCAGGCCAGGACAGGAGGTGGAGCCCCGGGGCTGGACTCCACGCGGTCCTCTGCTCTATGCTGGCCTCCAGCAGGCATAGATGAGGGAGCGAGTGGACGGCTGGGGCAAGCCAGAGGAGTGCCCGGCGAGAGGCCAGGAGCCAGAGAGGCAGGAGAAGCGCAGGGACACTGGGCAGGGCCTCGTGGATGGAGTTCTGGGCAAAATCGGAGGGCCGAGGTCAGAGAAGATTCCGGGACAGCCAGGGAGCGGACCTCCAGGTGCCTGGAGAAGAGCCCACTGTGCAGAGCTCACAGCGGAGGCCACACAGGAGGCAGGCTGTGGGCAGATGCGGCTGCTGGACCTGTGCGTCCTTTAGGTCAGGTGGAGCCATTTGTTCAAGCCATTTGTTCAAGCCATCTCCAAGAGGGCGCGAGGGCTTTGAAGGGAGACAGCGGCCTTTGCCTCAGGCTGCCTCGTCCTGCCCTGAGCTGGCGCTGCTCTCCAAATCTGGATGCCAAGACAGAGGGCAGAGCCTGGGACCAGCTGGGAGGTGGCTGCACTTGGGCTAGGTCCTGAGGGTAGAGAGACCCAAGCTGCAGGAGGGAAAGGCCGTCCCACCAAAGCCACCATCTGGCCACCACCTGCTCGTGGGCCAAGCAGACTTGGCCCTTTCCAGGGTGCTGTCGGCAGAGGAACTGACAGAGGCCAGGAGAGGCGGGGGCGGTGGGAGGGACTGTTCCCTGGAGACCCTCCCTGCCAGCAGCCACCGCAGCGAAGGCTTCTCATTAGGAAGACTGATGTGTTAATAAAGATGGGTTTTAAAACGTCCGAAAGAATAGCACGCAGGAGGCGCTTTCACCACGGCCGGCGCCCAGATGGCCAGCACCCACCAGACAGAGCCAGTGCACGAGCGCCACACCGGCGTCTGCTCCGGGAACGAGCTGCTGTGCGTGTCTTCTCTGCAGCGGAACTGACGTGGGGGGTGTGATGACCCGGCACTGGGGCCCTCCGTGCTCCTGTGGGTTCCCGTGTGGATCAGCAGGCAGGACTGAACCACGTGTCAGGATGGGCTGCCCAGCACAGGGCGCAGGCCGAGCCTTGCAGCAGCCAGCTGCTTACTCCCAGCAGTGTCTCTGGGGCCAGTCTTGAGGGCGATCTGCTTTGAACGTGGACTGAAAGTTTCCTGAGTTGATGGGAACGTGGTGTCAGGCTGAAGCAGAGGCCTGGGTGTCTCTGGGGAGCTCTCTCTGGGTGATTTTCTCTCACCCTGTGGGCAGGGCTGGAGCCACCCAACTCCCATGCTAACCCCCGCTGCCAGGCCATGGGCAGCTTCTCCACTCAGTCGGGCCACAGGGTGGGGGAGGAAGTGCCTGAGCTGGAATGGTCCTTGCCACAGGGCAGGGCTGACCATCTCCCACTGCCCCTCCCCCAGACCCCCATAAGCACCTTCCCACTGTTTCTGCGAGTTCCAGTCTTTAGATCCACCCACAGCTGAGGGCGCCATTTGTCTCTTGCGTCTACCTTATTTCGCTCAGCATAAAGCCCGCTAGGTTGGGCCGCATTGTCGCAAGTGTGCATTTTATAAGAGTACACGAGATTCTCGAAAGCGTTCTCACTGTGCTGGGCCAGGCCCGAAGAGGTGGCACCTGGCATGTGGCAGCCAGTCATCTTCAGCCTTGAGCTGCCTCAGGCTCTCGGATCCGTCTCAGCTGAGACATCAGAACCTGGGAGGCACAGCCTGGGCCCGCTCCACAGGACTGTCCTACCAGGATGGAGACAAACTCCTGGCCCTGGTTCTTGGTAGGTAGGTCATTTGTGACGGGGACTTTCTGCACCTGGACACTCACATTCCAGTCGGGCCCAGCCTGGACGGGAGCAGGAGGGGCCTCTGGGGACTGGGAATATTCCTCTCTTGAGTTGGTTGCTGGCTGCACAGGTGTTGGTTTGTGAAATTCATCAAGCTGTGTGTCTTCTGTATGTATATGTCAACAAAAGTACAAATAAAAAATAAAACAAAACTCCCAGAGCCAGCGTGCTGGTGCTTTTTCTGAGATGAGTATGTTTTTAAATTGTTGTAAAATACACATAAAATGTTCTATTTTACCCACTTTTGTAATTCGGTGGCATGCAGTTGTTTACAGTGTCGCACGGCCATCAGCACCGGCCGTCTCCGCCCCTTTCCATCTTCCCCACACGGACTCCCCACCCTGCGCCCTGGGGCTCTGTGGTTCTTCCTCTTCCTGGACGTGACCCTTCCAGGCGCCTCACCTAAGTGGACTCATACAGTATCCTCGTCTCTGGCTTATTTCAATAGCACAGTGTCTTCAAGGTTCCTCCAGGTTGCGGCACTGTCAGACCTTCCGTCCATCTTCTGGCCGAAGAGTACTCTACTGTGGGCACAGACCGCACGCTGCACTGCTTGTCTACGGGCATTTGGGTCGTCTCTGCCTGCTGGCTGCTGATAGTGCCGCCCTGAGCGCGGGGCCAGAGGTCCGTCCAGCCCCTGCTTTCGGCGCTCGGGTATAGATCTAGGAGAACCACCTAGATCTATGGTAAGTCTGAGTTTGGCTGTTTGAGGAGCCGCACCCTTCTTCTCCACAGCAGCTGCACGATGTTAACGTCCCCACCCGGACGCATGTGAGTGCTCTGGTTCCTGTGCACCCTCAGGGGCGTTTTTCTCTCCTTGCTGACAGCCATCCTGATGCATCTCGCTGCACTTCGCCTCTCCCTGACCACTCGTGCCCTTTCTGTGAGCATCTTCCCACGTGCCTACTGGCCACTGGTACATCTTCTTTGGACAAGTGTCTGTTCAAGTCCTTCACCCGTTTTCTAACTGGCCACTGGTGCGTCTTCTTTGGACAACTGTCTGTTCAAGTCCTTCGCCCGTTTTCGAACCAGGTTATCTTTTTGTTGTTGAGTCACAAGAATTATTTATGTATTCTGAGTACTAAACTCTAATCACATATATTCTTTCCAAATATTTTTCTCCCATTCTGTGAACTGTGTTTGCACTTTCTTGATAGTATCCTTTGGTGCACAAAAGCTTTTAATTTTCATCAAGTCCAGTTTATCTATTCTTTTTTTCATTGCTGTGTCTTCGGTATCATATCCAAGAAATCACTGCCAAATCTAACGTCACGAAGAGTGCTCACTTTTGACTTGGACCATTCTTTACCCCTTAAGTCAAGTGAGCTTCAGGAAGGATTTCTTTATAATAATAAACCATTTTTTACAAATTAACACAATTCTTTGCACTGTTGCAGTGAATGGCATTGTGGTTGCTTTGTGTGCACATTCTCATTGTGACCGTATTTCTTTCCATGAGGAGGAGGAGAGCAGCACATTGCGATGGAAAGAAATATACATGGGGACAGGAGACCTGGTTTCCACTGCGGGCTCTGGCAGCAAGCCATGGGCCCAGGAGATGGCATCTCCCTTCTCTGGGCCTCTGTTTTCTCGTCTGTGACACAAAGGTGCTGGAGGGGGCAGGCTCTGGGGCCATCCCAGCTGTCAACCTCCTTGACCATCTACCTGTGTTGGGCAGCCTGGTACACACACACTGCAGAGGCCACACCCTCGGACAGGGAACCCACCTGTCACCTGCAGCAGAAATGAGTACTAGGATGCTGGACCCCAGAGAGACTTACCAGGGTGATGACATCCCGGGCGATCGTGTGGCCTCCAGGAGCCCAGAGCACGAAGTTGAGGAGCAGGTGCCTGATGAGCTGTTGTGCAGGAGCTCTGGGGTCTGTGTCTGTGTCCTGTCCTGCTGCTGTCTGCAGGTCCCGGGCTGAGAGGCTGCTGCTTCTGGACATCACCAGGAGGTGGCCCAGCACAGCCTTCACCTGGACCTGGGCAGTAGCATTGCACAGGGGAGAGGTTAGGAAGAGGCAGGACAGACATGCTTCTAGGATTTATTTGCTTTGAAGCAACCCCCAAAAAGGGGCAAGGACAGGCCCCCGAGAGAGGGAGCTTCGCAGCGGCTGAGTTTACACTCGACGCCACACAAACCCAAAGGGGCAGAATGGACATTTCTTGCCTTTCTTTCGTCTTGCTCACCAAGCAGTCAGGGCACCGTGCCAGGAACTGACCTTTTTTTGTATAAAAGGAAACAGAGAAAAGTCCTCAACGGAATGTAGTCAGATTTTTATATTGTGGGGGAAAAGAACAAAAGCCTCCTTGAAGACTCGCCTATCACAGCCACAAATCAATTAAAGCCCCAGGCAGTCAGACCTCCGCCGAGCCAGCGTTCCCATACGGATGCAGGCTTGCTTTGCTTCTTGCTATATTGGGGATCCGGGCGGGGGGCGGGGGGCACACACACAGGCACGGCCACACACATGCATGCACACACAAGAACGGCCATACACATGCATGCACACACAAGAACGGCCATACATGTGCATGCACACACACAGGCACGGCCATACACATGCACACACACAGGCACGGCCATACACATGCACACACACACAGGCACGGCCATACACATGCATGCAGACACAGGCACGGCCATACACGTGCATGCACACACACACAGGCACGGCCATACACATGCACACACACACAGGCACGGCCATACACATGCACACACACACACACAGGCACAGCCATACACATGCACGCACACACAAGAACGGCCATACACATGCATGCGCACACACAGGCACGGCCATACACGTGCACGCACACACAAGAACGGTGATACACGTGCACGCACACACACAGGCACGGCCATACACATGCATGCACACACAAGAATGCATTTTAGACGCTGGAACAATCTGTACGTGTTTAATGCTCAAGCAGAGGTCACAAGTCTGTGGAACCCACATAATAATGGTCATTGTAAGTCTGCAGGTTGTTTTTGCATAAAAAAAAAACATTGCATGCTGAGATGTTTCTGCTTGCCACAAGAATGGTACACCCAGTCGTGACTTGGAAAACAAAGCAAAAACTGAAAGCCCAGAGCTCCAAATGCCACATGGAACTCATGAACAGCTATGTTCCATCACTTCTGAAAGAATACTTAGGCCTATTCTGAGAATTCCCATGACTGATTTTATGGATTTTGTGTGAGGCGTTTTTTTCCCTGGAAGTCAAGGTCTCATTCAATGAGGTCTGTCATAAACTCCAGTACACTGGGCGTGTTGTGTGAGCTCCTCTGACCACAATACGAGACCGTGAGAAACTGCACCATCGGGTTCTTCCACGGGGAGTGGCCGCGCTCTCCCCACCTCGCCCCCCAGCCGGCCCAGTCTGCCAGGGTCTGATGGTGTCTACGGGAGCCCAAGGCCATTCTGCCATCTAACTGGGTCTGCAAAAATGCCGGGGTTGAGGAGGCTATGCCTTTATATCTTTCTTCTCTTGACCCACAATTGACTTTCCGCCCTTGTCCAATAATCCCTAAGACGGGGTCTTCTTCCTGTCTGTGTGTCCCAGACTGTCCTTCCCTGCAGTCCGCCGTGCCCATGGGCTTCCACTTGGACACCAGCAACTTTACACACGTCCGAAGTTTTTCAGGAGAAAGACAGAAGCTTTCTTTTCTTTCTAAAGTACTTTTTTATCCTGCATTATAAAAGCTCATATATGCTTACTATGGAAAATTTGTAAAGAGAAAAAGAAAAACCATTAAAATGATCTACAACTCTACCATCCAAAAAGACTCACTGTTAATAATTCAGTTTATATACTTGTCTTTTTTCTATGCACTGAGACCATACCATTCACTACACATAATGCTTTGTATCTTTCATTTTTCTCTCCATAATGTACTATAAGCAGTTCAGTTCACTGGATCTATAAAACATGTTCTTCAAGACCTTTTTTTTTTTTTCCCCAAGACAGAGCCTTGCCCTGTCACCCAGGCTGGAACGCAGTGGTGCAGTTTCTGCTCACTGCAACCTCCACCTCCTGGGCTCAAGCGATCCTTCCACCGCAGCCTCCCTAGCTGGGATTACAGGCACACACTACCACACCTGGCTCATCTATATTTTGTAGAGACAGGGGTCTATTTGCCCAGGCTGGTCTCAAACCCATGGATTCAAATGATCCGGCTGCCTCGGCCTCCCAAAGTGCTGGGATTACAGGCGTGAACCACCGCACCCGGCCAAGAGCATGATTTTGCATGGTGTAAAACAAAATGCTATTCCACGGTTAGGATATACCACAATTTATTTGGCCAGTAGCCTTATTATTGAAAGTTTAGGCCATTTCCCATTGTCGTGTTTATGAACAGTGCTGGCCTTGGCATGGACCTCTGTTCCCTAGTAGGAGAATTCCTAGCAGTGGAACCACAGGGTTAAAGAGTATGAACCTTGCCTGGTTCTTTTTCTTTTTTTTCTCTAGTCATCATCGTGCCTTGCCTGATTCTTAAGGGCATCTAAACGTAATTTTTTGTTTATTTTGTTGTGATCCAATTCAGTTGGCAAAAGGAGATGAGCTCTGGCTGCTGGTGGCGAGGGTGGCTTGGCCATGAGTGGGACAGGCCTTTTCACAGGCAGGACACATCCCGGGTGGGAACACGCTTGCTCTTTGCACCCATGTTCTTCACCTCAAGGACGGCCACAGAGGCAGCGACGCCAGGCCCAGCACACGATGCGGGGACACGCGACCAGCTGATCGTGCCTTTTTAAGTCAGGCAAATGCACAGATACTGCTCATTTCAATCCAGTCGTACAAGAATCATGCTTTCTAACACAGTTCACAGTGTGTCTCTCAAGCCCCCCAACAGGCCGTGAAGGGATTAAAGCTCATAAAACCCAGGAAAACAAGAGGTACGTATCATTCATGAAACTAAAATCCCCTTCCCAGGATGCCACATACACCAATGCCTCAGCAGGCACCAGCGAGGAAGGGGCCCTGGAGGCACCAACATGAGCACTGGACTGGACTCCCAGGCAGATGGCACCTGTGACAGACGGCGGGGAGGGAAGCAGAGGCCCGCCACGCCCCACTCACAGTGAGCCAGTCCGCTCTCATCCAAAATCCTAGGCATCCCGAGGGAGAACGACGCAAAGGTTTTGTTATTTTTTTCTTAAAAAAGGACCAAGTTAGCTAGTAGAAGATGTGCCAATGTAGAACTTCCTAGAAATTGTTATTGAATAATTTATTTCTTTTTACTTCAAAAGTGATTCTCTGTCAGTACCCTTTTGACTGTGATGGAATTGAACACATATCTACCAACTTAGCTTATACAGAATCAAATAAGACAGAATATAAAAGGGCTTTAGAAACCATGTGTGCCCTGTACATCTTATTACTGTTAAAAACATCAACCAGGATTTTCCTTAATTAGTTTAATGTGCTCTTTTAAAGGGGAAGAAATAAAAAGCTTTCTTTTTAATCAGACAGCAATCCTCAAATACATACGCGGGTTACGATTTCTTCACAAAGCTTTATTTCTGATCTAAAATAAACTATCACCAAATTTCAACTTTTTAAAATCTAAACCTATTTTTCTTTCCTATGCCATGCAAGCCTTTAAACAAAATACACAGACATCTTTATTAGTCCCTGTGTTTTCAGATAACAGACAACGCCAAAGCCAAGAGGAGCTCCACATAAAACAAGCCCGTCCTCTTCAGCTGCCAAGATCGGCAGAGAGCACTGGCCGGGGAGGTTTTCAGAACCGAGGAAGTAAATGCTTGCAAGGAAGGTGCCAGTGCCTTTAATCAAAGCATTGCTTCCTGTAATTATTATATTCCACATAAAATAACAACTGTCTTTGCCACAGACAGTTATCCAGTCCCATACTTAGCTGCTCTGTTATTTAGGAAATGACCAACTCCTTTTTCAGAAGCAAAGTGGTTAATATCATGTGATTACTTTAGTAAGAGATGTAAACAAAGCCAGTAATGTGAGGATCTGTTGACTGATCCAAGAAAGCAGACAGTCAAGATGGAAGCAAGAACCGGCCGGGTGCTGGGGAGCGAGAGGGGGCCCCGGCTGTGGCCAGGCTCTGCTGCCAGCGCACCCCTCGGAACAGCCCGTCTCTGCAGGGCACGCCCTGGAGGACGCGTCGACCCTGGGGCAGATACGGCGGCTGAGCGATCACAGATCAAACGACCTCGGGGAGGAAGGGTCTTCGTTTGCGGGACAGTGGGCTACATGTGGTGTCCTGTCTCTGGCCACCTCGGTGGGGCAGGCGAATGCCTCTGACCACAAGGCTGGAGGTCGCCACGCCTGCAGGGTGCCACGACGTACGCCATCTGTGGGCAGAGCTCAGGTGTCATGGAAGCCGAGCCCACAACAGAGCCCCTCTGCGGGCTTCTCAGCCCCCCAGAGCCCACCCCACACACATGCAGTGGGGCTGCTACCCACCATGGTCTGTGCTCTCTGCTGCCTCCCATCATGGGGGCTGTAGTAAAAGGCCAAGAGCCACAGCAGGGCTGCGGGGGGTTCGGCTGCGGACCTCAGGAGCTGCTCGGCCACCATCTCAGCCCATCCTCCGAAGTGAATGAACAGGAACCAGCTCTCCAAGGGACCTCCGCGGGACCTGGAACACAGAGGAACACAGAGCACACGGCGGCTGGCAGCTGAATTCTTCCTCCTTCGGGTTTTTAAAGCAACTCGAACGTTTGCCAACGGTTGGCTTAAATTGTACTTTTCCACTGACGTGCAGCCTGCAAGGAATAAAATTTAGACTCAGACTGTCCAACGCCACTTTGCGTCATCACAGGACATCGAAAGGGCCTCTCAGGACCCCTGTGAGGCCTGAGGCCTCCGGACATCGGAGTCTTTAATCCAGGTACCTTCAGTGAGGACAGGCACTGAGGAAGGAAGATTGTGGTCGTGACGAGCAGGAATGCGGCAGGACACGGCGGAGAAAGAGGTGGAGGGTGGGACGCAGGCAGAAACACGAGCTGTTCCACTTCTGACAAGACGCAAAGTTTGGGCGGATGTTTCAGCAACTAGGAATTTTTAATGAGCTGCTGTCATCATGTGTGCGTCAACGCCAGAAAGTTAAAGCGTTTGCGAGGCTATCCCCTCGCCACACTGGCAAATGGAAGCTGCAATCCTTGTTTTAGGGTAGAATCTGCTCGAGGTAAGGGCCACGAATTGTGTGCAGTGCCAGCCTCCGCAGGTGAACATTCCCCTTGGAGAGGACGGAACAGACCGGCCTGAGACCTCGTTAGATGAGAACTTTCCTTAGTGTTCCTGGCCCCTTTGCTGGATCTGCCTCCATGTTCCTCTGCCTGGCCCGTGGAATTCCCAAGCTCTAAATACCGTCCTCGCCTCCCTGGTCACTGCCCCAGTCCTTCCTGAGAACCAGTGGTTAAATGTTCTACATTTGAGCAACAGAGACAAAAAGACGGGAGGGTGGAGTACTGGTCTTACTCCCTCTTTCCCAGGACACAGAGCTGATGCTCTGCCGGCCACGCTGGCTGTGGGCTGGGTTAGGCTGTGTCAGAGTGAGGAGGGGACTCCGCCATGCCGCTTCCCTGCAGGCACCATGTCAGGGTAGACAGACGCACGGAGCAGTGGGCTCCCTCGTGCTCCCCAGGTTGGCAGCGTGCCTGGATCAGGACCAGAGACCAGCCTCGTCCTTCCCTCTGTCTTCCACCAGTAGCTGAATGCACAAGGCGTCCCATGTGGCCACCTGAAAGGTGTCTCAGGGCCCCAAGGTCCGGGTTGAGGTGGGAGCCCCAGGAGGTCTAAGTCCTGCCCTGTAGCACCACATGCATCCTTTCTGGTGGCCGTATTATTCCAGTCTCCACGCATTGTGACATCACACATTCTAAGTGATGGCGGAGAGGGTGGGCAGGGAGAAGAGAAAAACACCCAGGGCACCCGCGGCACCCAGGGCACCGCATTTCTCAATCACCGGGTGGCCTGCTTATGCCACCTCCATCTACTTCCCTGTCCCCGAGTTAAGATTCTTCAAGGTCCAGCTCTGTGTAATGCCAGGACAACCAGGGAGGGTGTGTGTGGGGCCGACTGGCCACTGCAGGCTATTCACGCGGCCAGCCGTGGAGCCCCCTGGCTGCAGGCCTTTCTCTCTGGTCTCTGTCAGTGAGAAGCACAGTGAGGAAGGAGTGAGCAGCTGGCACCCGAGCCATCAATCACAGAGACGATGTCACCCATCGTCTGTGTCAACTTGGTGTGAGATTACAGAGAACTCCAGGAGTGAAAAGTGGCAAAAGGAACAAATAAGATAGTCTTAGTAGGCTAGCAGGGACAATGAATAAAATTATACTCTAAAAGAAAGGGAGTTAAGAGGAAGCCAAAGAGTGTTATGATACAAGGAATTCAGCAAGGCATAAATGTGAATGCTTTCAGGGAAATCACACACGTAAGACGGTACCTAACACTACTGTTAGAAATTAACAGGCTGGGCACGGCAGGCCACACGTGTAATCCCAGCACGATGGGAGGTCAAGGCAGGGGATTACTTGAGCCCACGAATTTGAGTCAATACAGCGAGACCTCTACAATTTTTTTTTTTTTTTTTTTTTTTTTTTGGAGACAGAGTCTCGCTCTGTCACCCAGGCTGGAGTGCAGTGGCGTGATCTCGGCTCACTGCAAGCTCTGCTTCTCCAGTTCACGCCATTCTCCTGCCTCAGCCTTCTGAGTGCTGGGACTACAGGCGCCCGCCACCACGCCCAGCTACTTTTTTTTGTATTTTTAGTAGAGACAGGGTTAGCCAGGATGGTCTCAATCTCCTGACCTCATGATCCACCCGCCTCGGCCTCCCAAAGTGCTGGGATTATAGGCGTGAGCCACCGCGCCCAGTCACAAAAAAAATTTAAACATTAGCTAGGTGTGGTGGTGGGTGCCTGTAGTCCCAGCTCTCAGGAGCCTGAGTCGGAGGATCACCTAAGCCCAGGAATTTGAGGCTGCAGTGAGATGTGATCATTCCACTGCGCTCCAGCCTGGGCCACAGAGCAAGACCTTATCTCTAAAAATAAAAAAATAAAAAAAAAAAAGGAATTTGTTAGAATAGGTTTTCTCATTTTAGAGGTATTTATTAAAGAGAAGGAAAACAAGCATTTAACATTCCACCCTACTGTGCAGAAGCTGCAAATTTCCTTCCCTAGAGAGGAAGAGAGAAGACCAAAGGGCCCCAAACAAACGCCTTTTCCTTCTGCACGGCCAGGGCTTCCCAGCAGGTGGGTGCTGCTTTTTCCAGCGTCTCTTCTTTTCATTGTTATGCCTCTATATTTTGAAATCTAAAATCAGACATTACGTAGAAACGTTTCGATACAGGTGTTCACACACGCATACACGCGCATGCCTGTTCATCCTGACCTGCTCCAAGCCATCCGTGCGGCCATGCGCTTCCTCCACTTCTCACTTCACCATGGTGCTCACCTGTTTGGTGACGGTCCCAGACCAGTAACGCCTTCCTCTGTCCTGTCAGCCCTGCTCAAAGGGCAGATGAGGATCTAGGGAACCCGTGTGTGAAGTAGATTTGGGAGTGGTCAGTGTTTGCTCACCCATGAGTCTGGTCTTCAACCGCTTCTCTGAGCAGTTCGGAAATGTGCTTCAGTGTCTGCAGCCAGCATCCCCGAGGGACATCTGCGGGTGGAGAGAGACACATCAGAGGGCAAGGAAATGGCAAGCCAGTGAGGAGCCACCTGCAGGGACGACCTCAGAGTCTTCGGGAGACACCCTTCACTTTTGCTTCACAGAACCCAATACTGTTCGCATGCTCTTCCCAGTCAGTACCTCTCTCTTAAGCAAGATCTGTCCATATTACACAGAGCTGAACCTCAAAGAATCTAATCTCTTTATTTAGTTTTGTGGGGGTTTTTAAGACACAGTATTGCTTTGTCAGAGGCTGGAGTGCAGTGGCACGATCCCGGCTCACTGCAGCCCCAATCTTCTGGGCTCAAGCAATCCTCCCGCCTCCGCCTCCCCAGCAGCTGGGACTACAGGGGTGCACCACCATGCCCAGCTATTTTTAAAATTTTTTTGTAGAGATGAGGTTTCATTATGTTTCTCAGACTTGTCTCAAATTCCTGGGCTCAAGTGATCCTCCCCCTTGGCCTCCCAAAGTGTTGGAATTACAGGCATTAATTGCCACACTTGGCCTCAAGTACTTCTGAATTCAGGTACATGGAAGTAGCTAGAGATTGCATAAGCAGCCCCTGCTGAGACTGGGAAGTGCCGGCTGCGGATGCCTAGGTTTCTTCTTCTCTACCCACTCGTCCATCACTAATGTGTGATTTCAGAATAGAGAGAGGCTGCAGTAAAGCAGCCAACAAGGAACTAGGAATAGACGGCCTGACTGCTTTCCTAGGGCTGTGATGAACTCACGATACGATTTCAGGTTTACAGTGGAAAAAAAGGCCAGGAAAGAAAATAAGTGAGCATTATGCAAACAAACGTCTTTTCTTGAGTGAGCTGCTCTGGTTTCACAATGATCCTGTAGTTTTAAACACATCTGAGCAGCACATATCTGCAGTTCTATGCAGCATCTGCAAAAATTTTCACATAGTGATAGATGCTACAATCGAACACACAAGGAAGATAAGGCGAGTGATGGATGAGCTGCTGCTACTCCACAAGGCCAGTGCCTCCCTCCTCTGAACCCCCGCGGCCCTTGGAGCACAGCCTTTTGAAGACATTTTTCGTTTCTTCCTTTTACTAGCTATTTAGACATTTATTTTGCATTTCCTCCACTTGTAGTTCCTACACAGTCAGGGCTTGGAAGTGATCATCTTTTACACCCCTCCCCTGACCTTCACAATGGGCATGAAATAAATTTCTGATGAACAGAAGATCATGCTACTAAAAAACACTTCTTCAGTGTGTGACCATCACACTGTTTGCCAAAGTAACATACAGACAGCTGTTCTAGGAACTAGCACAAGAGGTTCTTGCACTTCTGCTTGAAGCCACCTATTTATATTTGGACATAAATCTACGAGTTACACAAACGGAAAGGTAGAGGGTTGGGCCCGTGCCCACGCACCACCTCGCTGTTTGTTTGCTGTTTCCACACGCAGACGCTAACGACTCCGGTACATTTTTTGGAGCTCACTCGGCGCCCCCTGTCGGCTGACTTCAGGCTTTGCTGGTCTGACCTAAGCTGTAGGGTGGACCCTGGGAGAGTGAATTCCTCATTTTTGTCTTGTTAATAAAGTTTTCCCAAGGGTTTTCATAAAACTGTCACCCAGAGACCCCATCCCCAGCTCTGGCATCTGAGAGGACAGTGTCAGGGGATCACCCTGGGCAAGAACCTACATCTTCTTGAAAAAGGAAGAGGAATTTAGGTTTTGTAAAATGCTCTGAAACTTCGAATCATTTGCATTTCTCAAACAAATCTACTCAAGTCTCAGAAAAAAGGCAGGCCCAAAATGGCATAAAAAGGAAATGTGACTGGCTCGTTCCCTCTGTCTCCTCTCCTGCCATGCTCCAATAAGGCACCTTTCTGGCTGGCACAGTCTGTGCCCACGTCAGGACTGCCTTCCGTCAGGTTTCAGGCCTCAGAGGGAAAGGGGGCCCTTATTCTGTATTTCTGAAATGTCTCCTAAGCATGAGCTCACAGCCACATTCCTGGATCAACACCAGTCGAATGAAGGCTGGAACCACCACTTCCCCACCCAGATAGCCTTGAGGCTGGCAAAGGGTATCAGGAAAGGCTGCGGATGAAGCACCTTATTGAACACTCTCAAAATCCTTCCCTTAGCTTGGTTAGGGGGAACCTCCCCTGAATTTCCTCAGCTTCATCCATCATTTTATCTTTTCTTCTGCAACAAGGCTGCACGGAGTAGAAAGAATGAAAAGCAAATGAAGGTACTGTTTTCTTCCGACTCAGCCACGTCTTGGCCTGTTCCTGGCATCTGGCGGACCTGGTTGGCACCAGCATAGCCTGTGTTATCTGGAGGCAGACTAGCAAGACCTACCAGAGGCCACTGGTTTTTTTTTTTTTTTTTTTTCCTTCTTCTTTTGGGAAGTGATCACAACTGGGAAGCCAAGAAGACTCTCATATCAAAATCTACAGAATGTGGGATCCTGGGCGCTCAAAGGATCTTAGAAATAACCAGCTGTGTCTCCCTCATGCTATAGATAAGGGCCTGGTGGGGAGGCCATCATTTGACAGTGCTCTTCCCAGGAAATCATTCTGATGTGGGCAGAGTCAACCCTAACTCACCTTGAGGGTCTTGCAGCAGCACCATGGCAAGAGATGGAGAAGTATAAGGAAAGTAGGTCTTGAGTGCAAACCGCAGCTGCCACAGGATGGAAAATCCAAAGAGCATGAACATTAAGATTGAAACAGGGTCAGGAAAATACAAAACTCTGAGTCCTCTGCCCAAAAAGACCCACCAGTACTAACATGGTCAGAACACTTTCTGAAACATTTAGTTTTTGAAAAATAAGCTCCCAATAACCTCATATTTTCCAGAATAATTAACCTTTTAAATCACCTCCTGGGACTTAAGAAAAATAATAAAGTTATGCTCTTGATGTCTTTATGAGTTCTACCTCACATGAACCCAATTATACAAATAAACCTTCTATTTCAGAAAGACTTGTCAGAGCAGTTGTGAGATGTTAGGTATTTCAGCATTTTTTTTTTTTTTTGAAACGGAGTTTTGCTCATTGCCCAGGCTGGAGTGCCATGGCGTGATCTCAGCTCACCGCAACCTCTGGCTCCCGGGTTCAAGCGATTCTCTTGCCTCAGCCTCCCAAGTAGATGGGATTACAGGCATGCGCCACCACGCCTGGCTAATTTTGCATTTTTAGTAGAGATGGGGTTTCTCCATGTTGGTCAGGCTGGTCTCGAACTCCCGACCTCAGGTGATCTGCCCGCCTCGGCCTCCCAAAGTACTGGGATTACAGGCGTGAGCCACAGCGCCTGGCCTGTTTTTGATTTTTTTATTTAGATGGAGTCTCGTTCTGTTGCCCAGGCTGGAGTAAAGAGGCACAATCTCAGCTCACTACAACCTCCACCTCCTGGGTCCAAATGATTCTCCTGCCTCAGCCTCCTGAGTAGCTGGGATTACAGGCACACGCCACCATGCCAGGCTAATTTTTGTATTTTTAGTAGAGATGGAGTTGCACCATGTTGGCCAGGCTGGTCTTAACTCCTCACCTCAAGTGATCCGCCCGCCTCGGCCTCCCAAAGTGCTGAGGTTACAGGCGTCAGCCGCTGTGCCGGCTCAGCGTGGTTTTTAAAATAACAACAAAAGCATAAAACAATTGTGCTCACTTTTCAAGGGCCAAAGAGCTCCAGCTATCCACACCCCCAAGTGGCACAGCTTTTTAAAACATTGAGGTAAAATCTATAAAGCATGGAGTGCAAAGGCTTTAAGTATATGAGGTTTTGGTAAACGAGCAAATCCACGTGACCGCCACCCCAGTGAAGACACCATTTCTATCACGCCAAGAAGACCTCTTCCAACTCTTAACAATCATTCCCTCCACCCCACCCTGGCAACCAATATTTTGATTTTGACAAGAGAGATTAATTTTGCTTATTCTTGAATTTTGTGTAAAGGGAACATAAAGTATGTTTTCTTTTGTGTCTGGCTTCTTGGGCTCAACATGTTTTTTTAAAGATTAAACCATGTTATTGTGTGCGAGTAGATCATTCTGTTTTTATTGCTCAAAAGTAGTCTGAATGGTATGAATATGCCATAGTCTGTTTAGCCATTCTCCTCTTGATGTGCTGCTTCAAGTTTGGGCTGCTTCCAGCTGAGGGCTATCATGAATAAAGCTGTAGTTCACATGCACACATATGTCTTTTTGTGTTTCTGTTTCTCCTGGGCACACCATTGGAATGGAATTGCTGGGTCACAGATAGATGCTTGTTTAACATCATAAGGCCACATGGTTTTCCTGTGTTGTGCCATCTCACTCCCACCAGCAATGTGTGTGAACTCCAGGTGCTCCACGTGCTCCCAGCATTTGGTGCTGTCAGTCTTACTAATTTCATCCATTCTAGTGGCTAGGGAACATAACCCCATGTATGCTTGCTTTCCTACCTGTTTCACTCTGCACTTTCCTGATGGCAAATGATGCCGAACAATTTTCATGTGCTTACTGCCAATTTGTGTATCTTTTTTGAAAGTGTATATTCAAGACTTTTGTCCATTTTCGAAACTGGTTTCTTAGGCAGTTATAAGAGATCTTCATATATTCTGGACACATGTCCTCTGTTGTATACATGTATTACAAATATTTTCTCCTAGCTAACGGCTTGCTTTTTCAGTTTCTTCTTCTTCTTCTTTTTTTTTAATTTATTGAGACGGAGTCTTGCTCTGTTGCCAGGCTGGAGTGCAATAGTGTGATCTTGGCTCCCTGCAACCTCCACCTTCCGGGTTCAAGCGATTCTCCTGCCCCAGCCTCCCAAGTAGCTAGGACTGAAGGCACATGCCACTACCCCCGGCTAATTTTTGTATTTTTAGTAGAGACGGGGTTTCACCATGTTGGTCAGGATGGTCTTGATCTCTTGACTTTGTGATCCACCCACCTCAGCCTCGCAAAGTGCTAGGATTACAGGCATGAGCCACCGTGCCTGGCCTGCTTTTTCAGTTTCTTTTTTTTTTTTTTTTTTTTTTTTTTGAGACTGAGTCTGGCTCTGTCGCCCAGGCTGGAGTGCGGTGGCCGGATCTCAGCTCACTGCAAGCTCCGCCTCCCGGGTTCACGCCATTCTCCTGCCTCAGCCTCCCGAGTAGCTGGGACCACAGGCGCCCGCCACTTCGCCCGGCTAGTTTTTTGTATTTTTTAGTAGAGACGGGGTTTCACCGTGTTAGCCAGGATGGTCTCGATCTCCTGACCTCGTGATCCGCCCGTCTCGGCCTCACAAAGTGCTGGGATTACAGGCTTGAGCCACCGCGCCCGGCCAACATTCAGTTTCTTAATGATATCTACCAAAGCATATAAATTTTAAATTCCTTTCTTATTTTTTGAGATATGGTTTCATTCTGTTGCCCAAGCTGGAGTGCAGTGGCATGATCATAAGCCTTGATCTGCCAGGCTCAAGTGATCCTCCCACCTAAGCCTCCCGAGTAGCTAGGACACAGGTGTGTGCCACCACGCTCAGCGAAATTTTGTATTTTTTGTAGAGAAGGGGTCTTTCTTTGTTGCCCAGGCTGGTCTCCATCTCCTGGGCTCAAAAGATCCTCCTGCCTTGGGGCTCCCAACGTGCTGGGATTCCGGGCGTGAGCTATGCCCCCAGCCTAGAAGTTTTAAATTCTGATGAGGTCTAATTTATCCATTTTTCTCCTATGGTTAGTGCTTCTGAGAAATCTTGGATCACCTCATGGTCAAACAGATACATTCTCCTACGCTCTCTCTAGGGGCTTTATCTTTCTAACATTTCTGTTGAAGCCCATGATCCTCTCCAATTCACTGTTGTGTGCTTTATAAGGTAATGGTTGAGGCTCATTTTTCTACATAGGGACATCCAGTTATTCCAGCATCATTTGTTGAAAACGTTCCTTTCCCCCATTGAATTGTCTTGGCGTCTCTGTCAAAAATCGATTGGCCACATATGCATGGTCTGTATCTGGACTCAATGCTGATCTACGGTTGTCTTTTTGCCAATACCTCACTGTCTTGATTACAATAGCTTTTAAAATCTTTTTTTTTTTTTTTTTCATTTTAAGACAGGGTCTCGCCCTGTCATCCAGGCTGGAGTGCAGTGGCATGATCATGGCTCACTGCAGCCTCCACCTTCTGGGCTCAAGCAATCCTCCCACCTCATCCTCTCGAGTAGCTGGCACTACAGGCATTCATCACCATGCCCAGCTAATTTTTTATTTTTATTTTTTTGCAGAGACTGGGGTCTCACTATGTTGCCCAGGCTGGTCTTGAACTCCTGGACTCGAGCAATCCTCCCACCTTGGCCTCCCAAAGTGCTGGGATCACAGGCATGAGCCACCGTGTCCAGCCAGGTCTTCGGTTTTTTGTTCAGTCTGACATTTCTGCCTTTTTACTAGAATATTTAACTTCCATTTAATGGCTGAAATTAATGTCATTCGTGGTAGTTTTGGGTTTAGGTCTACCTTTTGACATTGGTTTTCTTTTTTCCCCTCAATTTTTTTTTGTTCCTTTGGCAGTTTACATTTCTATTTTTTGGCACCTTAACTCAATCCGATTGTGCTAAGTTCTGGCCCTCCCCGGCCCCACACCCGCTCCCAACCTCACATGAGGGCAGCTGCGGGGTGGGGTGAGGGGGGCAGGAGACCTCTCAGAGTGGTGTCCCTTTAAAGCGCTGGTGGCCTCCAGTCTCCGTCCACTTTCTCAGGTGCTCTGTATGCCTTCAAATAGATTTTTAAAAATACTTTGCCTGGAGTTTATCATTTTTATCTCTGGGAGATTTAATCCAGCTCATGAGCAGATGCTGTCATGGCTGCAACCAGAAACTGAGCTGACTGGCTGTACTAAGCCACAGTGCGGGCTTCGGATAAGTGGCTTATCACACCCACCTCAGTTTCTGCCTACTGTCTGATAGGGCATAATGACGGAGCTGACTGTGTCCTCCAAACAGAACAGGGGCAAGAGCAAAGGGTAAGAAGAGAGAATCACTGACGTGAATGCTTCTGATGATGGGTGAGAATGTGGATTTACGGGATCACTCATAAACCGTTGCAGGAAGTGCAAATGGGCACCAACACTTCTGAAATGAGTCTGGCAGGATCTATGAAAGCTGAACCTCTGCATAGAACACACTTCCACTCCGAAGTACCTGTCCCAGAGTGTCCACAGCAACATCGTTTGTAATAAAAAACAAAACCTGGAAGCATCCCCAGTGCCTCCCAGCAGCAGGATGGCTGTACCGCCACACGTTTTCACATGGACTGTGCATAACAACACTTCCCCACAGCCACACATGGCAACGTCAAGCAGTCTTTGCTGAGTGGAAAAGCAAGTCTCAAAAGACTGCACACAGTATGCTGCTCCTGTTTGTTTTATAAAGTGCAAAAACAACCGAAACTAAACAAAACATTGTTTAGGCAGTCATATATATGTGATCAAACTACCTTTAGAAAGAGCAAAGGAATAATAAACATAAAATTCAAACCAGAGGTTACCTGGAGGGAGAGAGGCAAGGAGGAGTATGTGTATAGACATGTATTCAGATGATTAGATAGCAGGTTTACAGATATTCATTTTATTAAGAAAGAATTAATGAATAAACCACAGAGAGAAAAGAGGGTCATGCATCTACCAAATATGACATGAGGGGTTTTGATTAGCTAAAAATGGACACTCAAGAAGGCAGAGGGTCAACAGATGCGGACGGCAATCAGTTAAAAAGGCAGGCACGCAGAAACAGCTCTAGGAAGAGAAATAAACTAACAGATACCTATGCAGTCATCGGCAAAACGAAGAGACTTTGCTCTCCTTTGTTGAGCTGAAGGTGAGGGTGGAGAATTCCTGTTTGCTTTCGGATCCCTGCCCTGCCTCACACCAGGACCCCATGTGTGGTCCCACGTCCTTAGATACGTATGCCTGGTCAGGGCACTATTCTCAATTAAAAGCAACTGCAACATCAGTCCCAATCCATAGTGGCCACGGCCAAATCAGAGGCTGAGGGTGAAGCCAAGAAGAAAAACAGGCGTGAGCTAAGCCTAAAGAGCACGGTGGCGTTCCTCCGCGGCCACTGCTCCAACCCAGGTGTGCTCCGCGAGGCCGAGGTGAGACTCCCTAGAGGCCCGTTCCTAATGGGGACTATAAAGACATTGACAGTTAGGCTTAAAATAACCGTGAGGACCAGCCGTGCCTTCCAGCTGAGCCGCCTCCAAAACTGTAGGTGGGACCACGGAGAGCGCAGCTTGCTACAGCCCAGCTAACTTCTCCAGGGAAAGTGAGGGTGGGAAAAAATAAATCACAGATATTTATTGTTGGCCAGGCACAGTGGCTCAAGCCTGGAATCCCAGCACCTTGGGAGGCCAAGGTGGGAGGATCCCTTGAACCCAGGGGTTCGAGACCAGCCTGGGTAACAGAGAGACTCCATTTCCACAAAAAAAAATCTAAAAATTAGCTCAGCGTGGTGGCTTGAACCTGTGGTCCCAACTACTCGGGAGGCTAAGGTGGGAGGATCGTTTGAGCCCAGGAAGCCAAAGGCTGCAGTGAGCCATGATCACACCACTGCACTCCAGCCTAGGTGACAGAGTGAGAGCCTGTCTCAAAAAATAAAATAAATATATATTGTTGTTATAAAAAGCAGAAACAGGCTGGGTGTGGTGGCTCACACCTGTAATCCCAGCACTTCGGGAGGCCAAGGTGGGAAGACTGCTTGAGCCCCGGAGTTTGAGACCAGCCTGGGCAACATGATAAAACCCCATCTCTAATAAAAATGCAAAAATGAGTGCTCCCTCCAGTCCGTGCCTCCAAGATGACGAAGAAAAGAAGGAACAACGGTCGTGCCAAAAAGGGCCGCAGCCACGTGCAGCCTATTTGCTGCACGAACTGTGCCCAATGTGTGCCCCAGGACAAGGCCATTAAGCAATTCGTCATTGGAAACATAGTGGAGGCCACAGCAGTCAGGGGCATTTCTGAAGCAGGCGTCTTCGATGCCTATGTGCTTCCCAAGCTGTACGTGAAGCTACAGTACCGAGTTGTGCAATTCACAGCAAACTAGTCAGGAATTGATCTCATGAAGCCCACAAGGACCGAACACCCCTACCCCGATTTAGACCTGCGGGTGCTGTCCCACGTCCCCCACCAAAGCCCACGTAAGGAGCTGAGTCCTTAAGGACTGAAGACGGACTATTCTCTGGAGAAAAATAAAATGGAAATTGCACTTAATAAAAAAATACAAAAAGTAGCCATGTGTGGTGGCGTGCACCTGTGGTCCCAGCTACTCGCGGGCGCTAAAGTGTGAGGATCACCTGAGTGTGGGGGGTTGAGACTGCGGTGAGCTGAGATCACATCACTGCACTCCAGCCTGGGTGACAGAGTGAAACCTTGTCTCAAAAAAAAAAAAATAAAATAAAATAAAAGTAGAAATATCAGCTAAAACCTAAGAGATCTGTTTGACATTGACGAGGGTGTGATCCGGTGGAGCCAAGCACTGTAGCTCTGCTCTCAGAAGTCAAACTGCAGAGAGCTTCACAGGGGCCGTGACATACTCCACAGATGAGATGCGCTGGACCTGCACCGCTCTTGACAGGCAATATGTCCCATAAACATTACTTCTGTGGCCGTTAGAAATCAAGGCCAAATAAAATGCTGAAAGGTGAAAGCTCTCTGGTAGCAAAGGTTGCTGTTTCACGAGGTCACTCTAATTGGTCAGTGACCCTTGGCAGCTGTTGCCCAGCCTCTGCTGCTGGGGACCTGGAGCACAATCTTCTGCAGGGTTCAGGCCTGGCCTTTGGTTTACTGACTGTGCCTAACACACACCTCCTGCTCACTGCCCTTCCTCGCTCCTCCTCTAGTTAGTCAAGCATTTCCCAGTCACTCTTACCACCTCCTTTCCTGGAATCCAATTCACATTTGGGTCTCTGATAAGAATAAAGATGCAAATAATGAAGAATGTCCAGGACTGCTTTGCAATAAACGCTCTTTCCTATTCAGTGCATGCCATACAGACCCCAGGACGCCTCCTGCGAACCTGGGAAGCTCAGATGCAGCCAGAGGGCAGTGTCCCGCTCGGCAGACAGCGCACAGCACAGGGCCACGCATGCTGGCTTGACAGAGTTCTCAGATACAACAGGAGACAGATGCCTGTGGGTACCAGGGCACGGGACAGACAGATCTTGATTTGTGTTAAGTTAAAATGGTTTAACCTTTGTTGGGGGACTCATTAGGAACCTTTCTTTGTGAGCAAAACAGTCCATCAGAATTACTGAAAATAAAGTGCTCTTGTCCAAAATACTCCCAACAGCCTCTTATTCTTTGGGATGAACGAGTAATAGATGCAATATAACAAACCTGCTTGTTTTCTTTCTCCAGAGCTTCTAGGAAGCACTGCGTAAACACTTGAATAGTGGCTATGATTTCCGGGGCCCCATCGGTTTCCAGGAGTGCACACCTGAACAATGCAAAGTCAGATCAGAACACGTTTAACAAGTAATCCGGCAAACATAAAAACCTGTACTGTATAAGGGAAGAGTGGAAACACTTTTTTTGTGCCATAAGCTTCAGCAGTATCTCAAGTCATCAGATTTCAGTCCTTGTGGGAAAGCAGGATAAATCTGTTGCTCCCTTTTGTAAATATTTTCTTTAAAAGTGCAATGTGTAGAGCTCTCTTTCTTGGTTCTTAAATTATTAAGCAAATGCAAATGCCTTCCATACAGGCGTACATACTCTGTACCAATATTTTTGTATTGTATGCCTGGACACGCAACATCAACATTCTGCTTTCACAAGTGGAGAAATGGCTTGGTCCATCCACCCAGCAAAGTAGGAAAAGAATCTGTGTGTACCTGTACCTGGTTTGGTTTCCGTGCATTTTCATACAATTAATTTTTCTTTATGTTTGTTTAAGCAAAAAAAAAAAAAAAAACCCTCAAATTTTGCTAGCTTTAAACCCTAGTCATTACTGTAAAAATTCCTTTCCCCAAAGTCTGCAGTCTGCCCTGCAGCCTCTGCTGCTGTGTATTAGGTGGGAGGGACTAGAGAGAGAGCTGATACGGGTTCCCCTGAAGAGGGGCTGGGACACTCCAGGTTGACAAGCTCCCCAGCTGGGTCCAGTCTTAGTACTCCATGGTTAAAACTCCCATAACTGCCAGCCACAGCTCAGCTTCATGGCTATGAGCTCCTCGTCTCTTGCCATCTGTAAATCTAATGCATTTTCCAAGAAGTACTCGTATTTTCAAAATAAACATTCAATGTGTTGTAAGAGAACACGCAAGGTGTATTTTGCCCCACAGAAGAGCTCTGTTAAGAACGACTATTTATTTATTTTTCTTGGCTTTCTTTAGCTTTAAAGTCTTTTAAAAAGATTGGTCAGCCCTCACGTGGTGAAGGGAGTATATTGCTACCCTTTATTCTGAGCTGAGAAAAATCCTACATGAATATTTCATGATATTGATATCTAACTCAATTCTGTGTTTCTATTATTAGAATCTTTAAAGGCTAAAGAAAAGAAAGTTATCTTAATTCTTAGGCACTGGCCTTTAAATTTACACTGATTTTTTAGTTTTTACCTCTAATTACCACAAAGCTCAGAGGAATAGGAGGGAATCAGAAACTCTAATTTCCCTGTGGTACAGCCAGAGACTACCACAGCATTTTCTTTTCATGTTTGGAAATGGAACCTTTTTTGCATCAATTACTAGAAGAAACAGTGTAACATTTACCTGAACATCTCATCAACAACCCGGAATATGGCAGGGTGGCAGGCTGCTTGAGGCTGCAAAAGGAGACCAGGAGGTGGTGAAATATCACAGGCACTTTCTCAGAAACTTGCTAAAATCAGCCCCAGGAGTTATCGGGAACTGCTCATGTCCAGAAAACCGGCATATTCCTTTTGGTTAGAAAACAGCAGCACTGCTGGACTGAAAACACCCCACACACAAGTGCAGACGGTGGTCTCCTGGGCACGGGTACAGGCTTCCTGTATATTCCTCTGTATACTCCTGTATGTCCCACGTTTTCTACAAAAGCTCAGGCGATCCATAATACAGGATCAGTAGGTACTACGGAAACTTACACATCCTCTGCCCGCATGCGGGGGCTCCCGTGCCTCCAGGTCGGGCCGTGCCTGCAGCCTGCTCCTTCCTGCGAATTCGGTCATGGGTACCCGGTAATGCAGAATTATTACTGGCAAACCAGCGACCACCACGCCGGACTCAATCACATGCATCTTAGTGCACTGAACAGCTTACGTGATTTAAGACGAAAAGCGGGTTCGTGAAGAAGAGTAAAAGGCATCTAACTTCTCTAACTTCCCCTTGATGTTCCGGCCGTGGGTTCCGATCACTGGTCTGCGGAAGCCCCGGGAGCTGGGGGCAGCTTCCCCGGCCCAATCCCTGGTTCCCTATGGTTCTGGCCAGAGCTCAAAGTAGGAGACGATGCCCGATGCAAACGCCCATTGGTGTTCCAAAACAGGCCCTTTATAGCAGGGTCCGTGATGTTTCTGGCACCAGAGCGGCTTCGTGGAAGGCGCGTGTCCGCAGACGCGGGGGGCAGACGGTTCCACGGAGCGGCCGCCCTCAGACCGGGGGATTCCGCGCATGCGCAGTCACCGCGGGGCGGCTCCGACGCGCAGGTGGATCGGGGCTCCCGGAAATTCAGTCGTGCTGCACGTGCTATGACCACAGCTTCGGGAAACGCTGTTGGCAGGCCCCATCCGCCCCATCCGCTCCGCCCCGTGCCCCGGCGCACACTGAGGCAGCTCCGCCCTCCCCGCGGCCGCCCGCGGACACCGAGCCCGCGCCCTCTAGCGGCCACTCCCCAGCACTGCCGGCCCCGCCGGGCTCCAGGCAGCAGCTCCGCCCCTTGTCCAGGGCAGGAAAATCGCCTTTTAATTATCTCAGGATTTCTAATCTGCAAGTTAAAACGTCCTACTCTTTAAATAATCTATGCTCCCTCCTCCTTCACTGATGTGCATTTTTATCTAAAAGGAACTTGAAACTCTTACAGATAAATTCATTATCTATGCAAGAAAATAATTTGGCAGGACCACGGTTGGAGAGAGAAGAGGCAGGTTATTTCGTGGCTTTGAACTCAGGCATGTGAGTGAATCTCCTGCTGCCCAGTCTCACTGTAAATAACAACAGTTATTAAGCGGTCACTGGATATAAGCACGGAAAACATCAACGTTTCTATGCATTCATAACGAAAAAAATAAAACAAGGGGAAAGCAACTGTATGTCTTGAAGAAATGTGATTCATCGAAGTTTGCCAGAGCAATTTTCAAAGTTTGCACGACAACATGCCTATTGAGTAAGAGTGTTTAAGATCAAATAGCACTCTTTGGTGCCCACAGGCAGACAGACAAGAAAGAGCCTGGAAATGCATTGATAAGATCAAACTTGAAAATGGCAAAACTGAATTTCTTTTTTCTAAATAGTCAAACTATCCCAGAGCCATTCTATAGGTCTGATGATAGTAGAGAATCATTCCATACTAATTATAGTGATTTCCAAACAGCAAAGAAAATGATGATCAGATGTGTAGATTAGGGCTACCATGAAAACCACTGGGGCAGCAAGGAAGCCAGCTCTAACTCCGTTCGTCAGAAGAGAGTGAGCGCTTGGATGTGCTCTTCTGCTGTGAGCTGTTTTCTAGCAAAATCGCTCCGTCCGATGTTTTAAATGTTTGCTGGCTGTGTGGAATCTGCTTGTTCTTTCCCATACAGATGGACTCTCCTCTTAGATTTCTTTCTTTCCAAATATTTCAGACCCTTGGCTACTCTCAGCCTGCTTCCACAACCCATTTTGGCTTTTAAAACAGATAAAAGACCAGGAGGCAGGGGAACCTACGGAAACAGCAATGGCAGAGATTTTGATTTGAAAACCAGTCTCCCTTTCCGCCCCACAGCTGTGAACAGCTCCTTCTCATCTGCACCCCTCACTGATGGCTTTTAAAATGAGACTCTTTATACTTTCTGAGCACATAATTTCAGGGTCAGTGAGTCCCCTCATGAGGACTGGAGTACTACAGGTCAGGCTTGTGTCCCAGCGACATCAAATCACAAAAGCAATCTTAAGCTGCTTTTCTTATCAAGATAATCTTCCAAATAGAATTAAGGTTTTAATACACGCTTCTTTGGAAGCCGAAGTATCTTCCCCCCTAAATGTCTGTAGCCTCCTCTAAGTGATGACGCAGGCGTCTAACCTCTGTGAATCCTGTTTTATGTGTAGGGTGGGGCACTCCGGTAACACACCAGAGGTCACGCTGCAGCCCAGGGCTCCAAAGCCCCATGACCGGGGCCATTATCTTTTCTATAAAAGCGAGGAAAGAAAATAAACCTTTTGTGGTTTCCATCTGTTTGTTTTTCTCCATCCTACCAAAATCTGTTCCTTCTCAAGCTCTCTCTTCTCCATCTGGCCTAACGATTTCCACGGGCAGATCATTTCAACTCGAGGGGAGCTATGTCAGCAGGAGGACTTCAATAACACGAGTCTTGTCCTTCCCTATTTCCCCTAGTCTTTTCACTGAATGCCCAGGATGACTAGGGGGGCAACGATGGAGAGCTCTGGGTTCTGCCTTCCTTCTCCTATAGACCCAATGGTTCTGCTGGGTGTGCATCCCCTTGGGCTGATGAGTGCTTTCCCTCTCATCTCCCCTCACAGCTACCCCAAACTGCATCATCTCCCCTCCACCTAGAAAGATGGCCATCTTCATCCCTCAAAACACAAAGGAAGACAAAGTCAGCATGGAGTCGATACACAATCACCACGGTCTCAATGCCTGTTTTGGAGGACAGGCAAGGGAGAGACCAACTTGTCACTCTGCACCATGAACTGTGCAAATTACACAGGCTCTTGTGTCCGGTCCTTGATGTTTACTTAAGCTGTTATTTTCATACCGACTCACCAGTGATTATTACAAGCCACTTGCCACTTGAAAGAGGCCTGAGAACGCAGAAAAACAGAATTCTCAGGAAGAAGCATTTCTTTTTTTTCTGTCATTTGCTGATTTTGTGTGTGTGTGTGAGAGAGAGAGAGAGAGAGACAGAATAGGGAAGAGGAGAGGGAGAGAAAACAAACCAAAAAGGGAAATTGGACTATGATTTAAGGTAATTCACAGACAAAAGCAAATCCCTTTTAGAAAAAATAAAAAGGCGGTGAAGCAACAGAAAAAATTATCAAGTACTTTCCATCTATCACCTTTCATAGGTATATTCGCCTTAAAAATAAAGAAGGAAATAGCAGATGACAGAGAAGCTGAAGTTCATTAAGCCTGGCATAGATTCTTTCCTGGTATTTTCATGTACTTGCATGCAGTTTAAATATTTACTTAGGAAATGGGTCATTTAAAGAATCAGCTAATGCGCAGCTTCCCCTCCAGTTTACCCAGCAGCTGGACAATCCCGTCCCACTGTGTAGCTGTTTCCGAGCCACTGTTCTCTCCACAGTGGGAAGCCCTTGCTGTTAATATGTGCATATTCACCACAAAATACCTTTCTTCTTAAAAAGAAGATTCTCCATAAGAGTCATTTCACCAGTGAGCTCCTCTATTGAATTGAAACATGATTTGGCTTGAGCAAAACCTATTTATACAAAACCTTTATATCTATCATGCACTATGAGGCACCTTTATAAATATGTATTTTTTATTATGCCATTTGCTTCTTTTCTATTTTCAAAATACTAAACATAAGACTCTAAATATCCCTTTTACATTTTCAGATCTATTTTGTTTTAAAACATTCAGGTTCCTTTTAACAAATTGGAGCTTGGAAAAATTATTCTTTCTTTTTAATCTTTACCAGATGTTGTTTATACACAAACAATTTTTTCAGTACTCCATAATGCAGTTATTGTTTAATTAGTGATAAATCTGTCATTCCTGGGCTTAAGAACTTAACAAGTACCAAATGTACTTTTGCGTCTTAAATTTACATGAGCTCTCCTCCGTATTTGGACACAGAAGTGGGAGGCACAGGGATGCCCAGCACCCCCTCCCCAGCCCCCTACCCCTGCCTGAAGTCCTAGCCTTGCCCAGTGGCCTCTATCCAATTAGCCAGGGTAGCCCAGGCCGGAAGAAAGCCCTGGCCACCTGCTGCTTCACAGCTCAGCCTGAGTGGCAATGACCCCTAGGTCCATCCCTGCTTTGTTTCGGGGCTTTTCCTCTCTCCCTTCATCTCTGGCCACAAGGTCTGCATCCCCAATTGCAATTCCAACTGCAATTCCATTGCAAGGAAACTTGCAGTGTGGGCCTCTGTCTTCACAGAAACGATGCTGGAGGATCTGGTGCCCCCCTGAGGCTAATTCTGGAAAGTGCAACTCCAGTCCAAGACGCAGAATCTTCCAGCTTTTAGCAACACACATCAGCCAGCACTACTGGACCACTGCTAAATTATCTACTCCAGCGCTTGTTCAATTACATGCACCACATTAAAGAGCTCAAAAGGAAGTGCTGAAAAGACTGAAATAGCAGGAAAAGAAAACCCTGGCATGTTACTGAAAAGCTACTTAAGCACGGCAAACTGACGATATCACCCAGGATGTGGAGTGAACTCTTCAGCACAGCATTTTACCAAGGAGGAGCTGCACACTGGGAGTCTGTGTAAAAGAAGTTTCTTTTTCTTTCTGAAGTGCTATAATAGCTACCTGGAGAATGAGGAAAAAAACACATCCTATCCCATACCAAGGAGGATATATACTGAGGTATCTAGATGCTTTTTATTCTTAAGTTCTTATTAGATAAATCTTCTGAATTGCACCATACAGATTTTTAGGTAGGAGAGAAAATGAAGCATATTCTGATATCAACTATTAGTGAAACAGAAACAGAACACTCAGCTGGGTGCCTCCTCTGCTCCTTTTCTTTTGGGGACAAGTCCGCCTGGGAAGATGAGGCTAGCTCCTCTGGACCCAGCTGCGGGTGGGCTCTGCTGGCAAAGGAACGAAAGGGAGGGCATGGGAACCGGGTACCTTCCAGCCCTGGCATGCAGCTTGCCAGCCAAGCACAGTGCCACCCTGACACCCTGCAGACACTTTTCATTCCAATGTGGAATCCAAACAATAGCTTTCTGGGCTCCACAAACAGAACTGTAACTAGAAAACATAACATCCTTCTAATTCAGGGCCAGCCTTGGGAAACCGAACAATGCCAAGAAGGCAGCAAAATTAACAAGTGGCTTTCACTGCTGTGGCTGACATCAGTTTTTAAGGTCAGGTCTGAAGCTACGGATTATGGTCTTCCTGTGCCCGTGCTGTCAAGGGAAACACAAGACCATCTGCTTTTGAAAAGTTTCAGTCTGTACAGTAAATGACCATCTAGGGCTAATACCTCGCTTGATGTAGGAGCCACCAACTGTGGCGGACAGCATGACTCGAGGGCAGTCCAGTCTACCGCACGGAAGCCAAAGGGGAAGCCTCAAAAGTGAATGGGCTTTGAAAACTTCTCTTTCATTTTAGATGTTAAATACATACACAGTCATTTGGAAGTCAGGTAATAAGAGACTAATCCCTCATTATTCATGGTCTTAATGGAAAATACCAGACCTGTGAGTCCAAGAGGCCAAAGAACATGTGGGAAGGTCATTTCACTTTGTACAACCTGTACCACAATTTTATCTTTTGTTTTTGTTACATTTTGGTAACTACAGAATTTCCAGGACTCATTCTGGATAGTCCCAAGAGAGAGAAACATAATTAACAGTGCTCTATATAAAACACAAGTTATGTAGACCATCACACTTTAATTACTCTCGGAATCCAACCCTAATGTAATAGGCATCAGGTTTCCGCTGGAGCACGGCGCAGCAGTCTCGTGCTATCTGAGTCTCAGAGATCTCTCTGATACTTCTGTACAGTCCTGTCACTGCACCAAGATGCTGCACTGCGATAAATGAATCAGATGATGCAATTAGGAAGCAGGCTCTTCAGGTTACCCCTGCAGTCACTTAGCCACATCACAGGCCTATTCCAGCCTGCCTGGCTTTCTGGCACTGCAGGCCCAGGATGCTGAGGAGAACAGCCCACACCAATCAGGGGCTTCCACTCATCGTCTGTATTGTAATTACCTCCTGGAACCATGAGGCGCAGAGAGGTCACATCCTGCCAGTGCCACAATACATTAAACCAAATAACACCCTCTAGAATCCCCCTTTAGCCATAATGGAAGCTCTGAATTTCTGCACACATGATCCTGATAAAAGCTTTTGTAAGTCAGCGGAAGATTACTGTAAACTACAAACTGGAGACTGAGCATTATACAGTGATGTGCAATGGGACAGCCTGCGTTCGCTGTCTTGCATCTGCTGTGCTCACCACAGTGCTACTCAGGCATGAGGACCGCAGGCGAAAAGGACATGGAGAAGGTTCAGAGAAGAATCCAAGGATTAAGGAAAGGCTGGAGAAAAGACAATGGGACTAGAATTTCTCAACAGGGAGAAGACTTAAAGAAAATGTCATAAGCACCCTGGGAGCAAGCACATAGCCCAGTTACTATATTTTGCCACTGAAAAGGGCCCAGAGAAACTGAAGTCCTACTATGCGCATGTCAGTTAGAAACAGATTTAGTGGACAATAGAGGTAATTTATGACCTTGAATCACCAGGAATGGGCTGTCAGAGGGCTTCTGAAAGTCGTGATTTATTTTGAATTGTACTGCAATCATTTTAAAATAAGGTGCATTCCTAGTTCTTGCCTTAATATACGACTCTTTTGGATGGTAAGGTTAGGTAGTAATTATCCTTAAGAAATCTCTTTGGGCGCTCTCAGTCTTAATATACACATGTCTTCCTTTCTCTTCTATCATGGCAAACGTTCAAGTCAGGTGGGATCAGTGTGTGCAGCCTGAGGTATGGGTGAGAGCAGCGTGGCTGTCAGCACCCGCAACCCTACGCACGTCGCCCTGGGAGGCCGAGGGGAAGGGTGAAAGGGGCCATGAAACAAGGGGAGAAACGGGATGGAGGAGGAAAGCAACTGATTCCATTAGGATTCCCTTAGACAGTCTGCAACTAGAAAGGGAAAGAAAGAGCACAGAAGTCCCAGCTGCACTAAACAAGCCTCTAGGAGGTAGGACAAGTGGGCACAGCCAACCTCAGAGACTTCCTCAGTCTCAGCTCAAGGGCGAGGGTGAACACTCCCTCCTTCCCAGAGTCCCGGCCAACAACTAAAGACCGAACTGTTCCCTGTGGCTCTCGGAACTCACTTTCTCTGCTTGTAGGAAGCAGGAAGAGGTGGAAGGCAATCTCTGTGCCACACCGCTGCAGGTTCCGAAAGCTAAAGGGAAACAGGGCAGAGTCCGCTGGGGCTCCTGGAAGACAAAGCAACTGCAGGGGTTTCTGAATCGTTTTTTCAGGGTGCCTTGGTCTTTATTCCCGTCCTACAAAATGTGCTCCAGTCCCACAGAGCTGCCTCCCACGAAGGAAGATGACTGGTGAGTCAGTGGTGGCGAGAGCCACTGAGAGCCCAGGGTGCCAAACACCGGCCCCGGAGGTGGATGTCCACGTGGGCTGGAGTTCCCGGCTGCACAGTCCTGAGGGGGAAGGGAGCCAGTATCACTGCACAGGGGAGGGTGAAGGCAGGTGGCCTCACACCAAAAGAAAACTTACAGAAGTCTTAGCAGGTTCTGCTGCTTTAACCATTTTTCTGGGGTTTTGTGTCTCTCGAGTATTTCACCTTTCCTCTAGTGAAGAGCTAAAAGTTTATTTTTTGAATGTTTTTAATTGATTCCTCCTCTTACCCATAAGTTCATTTCTAAAAACTTATTTTCCATGCTGAAATAATAAATACTGTTTTTAAAAAGTCTGTTGTGCAAATGTCAATTCTTGTGAACATGTGATATATGGCACATCAATCAAGTAAACATCGAATCTCTCCCTGCATGCTCCAAGGATGCAGAAAAGCCCCTACGTTAGTGATTTCAAATATAAAATGTAAATACATGATTATTTATAAAGGTTCCAATTGCTCTTCTGTTTACATCCCCCCCTTTCATTCTCTGACTAAAAGAAATGATTCCCAGCATCTCCTTCAAGGATTTTTTCCCTCCATCAAAGCCCAGCACGTACCAGCGATGAATCTTTTATAAAGCATTCGATCCTTCGCAGACAATTTCTCTCACTGGAGATTAGCTTTTCAAAAAGATGCAGCATTGCTTTTTCAAGGCTGGGAAGGTGCCGAAGCCAGAGGCAGACTACAGCTGACATGGGGAGAGAAATCTTCTTCCTTTCAGAAAGAAAGAAACAAAATTTTAAGTAGAAATGGCTTACTGAATAAAGAAGATTCTTACTGAAAAAAGAAGATTCTTACTGAAAAAAGATTAAGAAAGTTCAAAATGCAATCACTAATCCAGTTTGTGAGACGACTTCTCCTCACGGTCAGCGCAGTGGCTAATAATGTATAGAACCAGTGAACATTTACCAAGTACTCATTTGCAAAATAATGTGAACATGCTTCCACTTCAACTCACCTTAAGAAATCAAAAATGCTTAGGAAAAAAAATTGCTTTCAAAAAGAATAAGCAAATGTCTACTGATGGAAGAAAGAGGGAGTGATAAAAAACGGGATGGAAAGGCCTTGTGATGCCCAGTCCCTAACTGAAGAAATAAGCGTGTTCAAATGTGTGTCATCATGCCTCACAATAGGGACATGGACCTGGGTTTCAGTCCCAGCGCCACTGCCTACTAATTGTATGATCTTGGGGAAGTTCACCTCAGTTTATTCATCCGTAAAATGGGCCTATCTCCTTCACAGTGTTCTTGTAAGGATGAAATGCAACAACACACCTGCAGAGATTAGCACAGGGCTTGGCACATAAACATTCAATAACTGTAACTGTAATCGGTTGCTTGAAAGTTGAAAATATTTCTAACAATTTCAAGGCCAGATGCAGTGGCTCACACCTACAATCCCAATACTTGGAGAGACTGAGGTGGAAGGACCACTTGAGCCCAGGAGTTCAAGACCAGCTTGGTCAAACAGTGAGGCCCTGCATCTACAAAAAAAATGTTTTTTAAAAAATTAGCCTGGCATGGTGATGTCACACCTGTAATCCCAGCTACTTGGGAGGCTAAGGCAGGAGGATTGCTAGAGCCCAGGAGGCTGAGGCTATAGTGAGCCGTGTTCACATCGCTGCACTCCAACCTGGGCAAAAGAGCAAGACCTTATCTCAAAAGAAAAAAATCCAACTTCATATATGGTGGTTATAGCCCAGTTGGTGTACTGGACCTTAAGTATGACACTGGATAGGTTAGTAGGACTGGGAATCAAAGGTTCCTTAAAAAAAAAAAAAAAATTTTATATATATATATAAATGTGATCTCCCGCTCACACCCTAAGCTTCAGCTTGTCCAGGACCCACCAGCAGGCCCCGTTCCTCATCTCCCCACCTCCCACACCTGGCAAAGCCCTGCCATGGTGCCACACCCCCTCAATACTGGACATGCCATGTACTCAGATGAAAAGAAGGGAAGAAATGATTTCTGGAGGATTTACTAAGAGATCAGTTTGAAGTGTGTGGATTTGGAGTGTCTGAGGCACAATCAAGCAGACATTCAACAGGTCCTTGAATATCCAAGGTGGAAGCTCCGGGAGAGGTATGGGCTGAAGGTACACATTTGGGTGACAGAACCCCAAGGGAGGAAGCTCTGAGTGGAGAGGCAGGCAGGGGAGGAGGAGCAGCTGCAGATGGCAAGAGGCGCAGAAGCAGAGGACGCTGTCCCCAGAGCACAACACGACACAGGCCTCGGGCAGGAAGTGTGCCTCTGAGCAGTGCCGCAGAGGGCGAAGGAACCCTGGGTGTGCCGGGCAGGCCCTGGATGGGAGCGCGTGGCGGAGGGAGGAGAGGAGTGGAGGTGAAGTCAGGACTGGAGACAGGACTTCAGAGGACTGGCGGCGACAGGAGTGATGCCAGGCGGCGGCCCAGAGGTGGGGCCCAGCGTGCTCCTGAAAGGCTGCCGCCGGGCAAGGCGCAGAGGAGTGGGAGAGGCTGAGCAGCAGGGGCCGGAATGATGCTGTTTCGCTTGCACTTGAATCCCCAGAACAGCCCGACAAAACAGGTACAAAATTATCCCTTCCTCGCACAGAAGAGGCAGCCGAGGTCAGAGAGGACCCGGACTCGCGGCTGGTAAGACCTGAAGCCGGGGGGCTGAGGTTGCAGTGAGCTCTGGAGGGGTGCAGGAAGCCGGGCCTGGGCTCCGCGGGCAGAGAGCCACGTGTCATTCATCCCGCCGGCGGGTGGCGGGGAGGCCGCCGCAGCACTCGGGCCCGGCCGCCGGGAGCAGCAGCAGATTCACAGACCCGGCCCGCCAGCGGCAGGAACGGACGGACACCGCACGCCACGCAGGCACGCGAGTCACGCTCCAGTCATAAGGCGCGTGCTGCGCCCGTTCTGGTTTGAAAACAATGTGTGTTAATGGCTGTCTTTTTATTAGAGCCTTGATTCAGAGCACACTCTACTAATCGCTGTGAGTGGTTACGTTTATGGACCGTGTTTAATTTTGGATAGATTTTGCTCTAAAATATCAGTGACTTAACTCTTTGTAATCACTGCTGAATGAAGGAATCGCTGAAGCAGTATGATCTTGATATGCGTGCCTAACAGAATTTGGCCAAGCCAACATATTTGTATTCTACATGGTGCTCTGAACCAGGCTGGGTTTAAATAAAAAGGCAAATCACAGAAAAAGCACTGCAAATGGCCTTTAAAAACGTGCAGCTCTCTCATCTAACAGTAAAGGAACGGAAACGCACCAGTGCAGTCTCAGTTTCACCTTCCCCGTGCAGGCGCTGAGAAGAGTGACAACACCCAGTGCCGGGGTAGGCACAGGGTGCGCCTCCTCACAGGCAGGCGGGCAGCGGCTTCACACCGCCAGTCATGTGGTGCCACTGAAGAAAATGCAAGACACACACCCCCGTCTTCATCATCGTACTGCTGTGAATTTGCCTGGCAGAAACAGAAACATCAGTCTGAGGATATTCATTGCAATCCTTAAATATGATCAGGACAAAACCAGAAACACTGCAGTGTGCACCCATGGGGACGGCGGAACAGAGTGTGGGCCTCGTGCCATGGAGCATGCCCCTATTTCAAATGAGCTGGATCCGTGTCCTGGGAGGGGTATTTAAGACGTGTTGGTTAACACGCAGGTTCTGGAGTGATGTGGCTCCTTTTGTTTCGACAGTGAGCAGAAAATGGCTTTATCTGGACTTTATGTTTAACAAGCATAAGGTATGGCTACCAGAATTACTGGAGGATGAGGAGGAGGAGGTAATGAACATTTTCTGTATATACCCTGTGCTGTATTGTTTGACCTGATAGAATGAATATACATATCTACACACACACACATATTCTGTGGAAAATTTAAAGAGCCAATAAAGTAAAAAAGAAAAAAATGTTTCTAGGGAGACTAACAAATTCCATTCTGTTCAATGCGTTAGTGACAGAAACGCTGAGGTTGTCCTTTTTCTTCTCTGTACTGGTTCCATCCATCCTGCCTGGAATTGACCAAAATCATGAATTCAAGAAAACAGAGTAAGATAAAAACTTGACTCCCCCAAATCCCTACCTAATAATTAGGAGAGTTTTCTGTATCGTAGTTATGTTTTAGGGAATGGATAGGACATTCAGAATTTATGTGTAATACATTACTATTTTCTCCTTTAAAATAATGAGCAGTAGGCTTCCAATCAGGGCTCCACTTAGAAATCTGATTTACAGTGACAGTGTCTGACATGAGGCAGGGAAGCCTAAACAGGACGTTCTCCCCTGTCCAACAGACTCTTCCAACAGATGCCTCCTTGACATTTAGAAAACTCTACTTTGTTTCCCCCAAATACTCAGTTTAGTGAGGAACTTGTGTTTTCTCATCCTTTCCAAAAAGAGGTAGCAGGTAAAGAAATTGGTCCAACGGCTTATTAAGTAATTTTGGCTCCAAATATTTTTATAGCTACAAAAAACGAAACAAAACAAACAAACAGAAAACCAGAATGCAGAATTAAATTCTTCACAAGAAAGGTTCTTGCTGAGGGAGGCCCATCTGAGGGGCTGTGTTCTAAAGCTGTCTGAGTGGTAGAGAGGCGGCCAGGGCTTCCTCAGCCCAGACAAAGGTGCGCCGGCAACAGTCCACCTTTTCAAACCAGAAAGAGACCAAGGCTGTTTGGGTTGCCAGAGAAACTCACAAAACTTGGATTGAGCTGTTCTGGAGAATTGCTTAATTCCAAGGAACTGAAAAGAACACTGTTTGATCCTCAAGTTGTATTTAGGTGACAGCCTGATCTAAGCAATGCATCCTAATTCAAAGGTTGCCATCATTATCATCTGTATGTGCAGAGCAGCTCACTTCTCAAAAGGCAGCCGCCAACAAGCAGAAGAAATGTCCAAACCCAAACACACCAGAATGTCTGTCAATTACACATCAATAGCAGCAGATTTTTGTTAGAAAAGTAAAGTTTTCTATGACTAAATTTGTGACCATATCTTATTAAGGTTAAAAAAGCAGGATGTGGCCGGGCACAGTGTTTCATGCCTGTAGTCCCAGCACTTTGGGAGGTCGAGGAAGGTGGACTCTTTGAGTCCAGGAGTTCAAGACCAGTCTGGGCAACATGGCAAAACCTGGTCTCCACCAGAAATACAAAATAATTAGCAAGGCATGGTGGCACATGCCTGTAGTCCCAGCCACTCGGGAGGCTGAGGTGAAAGAATCACCTGAGCCTGGGAGGTCGAGGCTGCAGTGAGCCGTGACTGTGCCACTGCACTCTAGCCTAGGTGACAGAGTGAGACCCTGCCGCAAAAAAAAAAAAAAAAAAAGATATGAGGAAGTCTCTCAGTTTCAATCATGGATAAACAATATTAATAGAAATGGGAGATTTAGTTACTGCTAATTCTTTGCCACCCTTCTATCCTTGGTATTATACTGACCTTTCTTTTTAAACACTCACCTGTATGATATGACAACATTTAAATCTGGATTTTTCTTATCTAAGTTGAAAAAAACATAAACCCAACAGCTTGATTGTAGATCGGCCCTTTCTTGTAATTTATGTTTTCATTTCCAGAGGTCTCATTTTCCTGATTTGTAAAATGGCTAGAGCGATACTGAGGGCATTCAAAAGAATCTGTGGCTCCCCAGAGTAATTCCAGTTAGGCTCCTTTTTTGGGGTAATTTGCTATGCAAGAGCATAACAGATGAGTAAACTACTAATACATAAATTAGTAAAGAAGGATAAATTAGGTTCTTCTGATAGGATAATAAATTGTTTTCTTATTAAGCACTGCTGGAAGCCATATTAGCTCTTTCAGCAATGGGAATTAAGCTTACATCTGGTTTTAGTTCAGTGGTTCTTTTGTTAGGGGGAAAAATATGAGTTGGTGAAAACCTAATACTACACATTGTCAAAAATAATACAATTACTAAAGTCAATAATGGAAACAGCAATATGCTAACAGTTTACAGTTTGTTTGTCGGTGTTTTTTTTTTGGATTTTTTTTTTGAGATGGAGTTTTGCTCTCGTCGCCCAGGCTGGAGTGCAATGGCACGATCTCGGCTCACTGCAATCTCTGCCTCCCAGGTTCAAGCAATTCTCCTGCCTCAGCCTCCTGAGTAGCTGGGACTACAGGTGCCTGCCACCACACCTGGCTAATTTTTGTATTTTTAGTAGAGATGGGATTTCACCGTGTTGGCCAGGCTGGTCTTAAATTCCTGACCTCAGGTGATCCACCCGCCTCAGCCTTCAAAGTGCTGGGATTACAGGTGTGAGCCACTGCACCCAGCCACTAACACTTATTTTTATTTTTTAGAGACAGGGTCTTGCTACATTGCCCAGGCTGGAACTCCTGGCCTCAAGTGATTCTCCTGCTTCAGCCTCCTGAGTAACTGGGATTACAGGTGTGTGCCACTGTGCCTGACTTTTTATTTTTATTTTTTAAAGCCTATAGCATCCGCTACTCCCCAGGCCCAACGCCCTTCGGCTTCCAAGATCAGGCAAGACTAGGCACATTCAGGGTGGAGTGGCTGTAGACGCTAATGGTTACGGGGTATTTACTGTGGATACCACGCACCGTACTAAGAATATTACAGTCATTCAACCCATTTAAATCTTAGTGTATTCGTCCTAGTTTGTAAGTTTATTTCTGTTATCCCACCATACTTAAAAAAGGGACCTCTTTTAGCTCTCAAAAGTGGCATGGTCTAGATTTTAAATCATACGGCTGCCCTATTTAACACTCAGAGCCACCCCTGAGCTGCGAGTGTTAGAGTGGTCAGAGACTGGTATGTCAGTCATTCCTACTACCAGGAGCTGTTTTTACGCACAGAGCACTTCTCACACTCCCTGTGTGGATTTTCTTCCTCCACAAAAACCAATGCTCCCAACTCTCTAGACACCAACTGGGTGTCCAGTGATTCAATTCTGACACCACCTGGTGTTAGCACACACCCCACAGGGTAAGGGCTCAGTCCCACAAGACTGCCCCCACTTCAGATGCCAGCTACAAGTCTGGGCCTCTCATTCTTCTGATCAACTAGCTATAAAATCAGAGGTTCCAATGATCCTCTCCTCAGGTTTGATAATTTGCTAGAATGGCTCACAGAACTCAGGAAGACACTTTATTTGCCTTTGCCAGTTTATTCTGAAGGATACAACTCAGGAATAGCCACACGGAAGAGACCCATTGGGCCAGGCCTGGGGGAAGGTTCAGAGCTTCTGGGGCCCTCTCCAGACAGGTCACCTTCCCAGCACCTGGATGTGATCACCAACCTGGAAGCTGACTGAACCCCACAGTTTAGGTTTTTTATGGAGGTCTCACAATGGAAGCACAACCGATTAAATCGCTGGCCAGTAGTGATCAGGTGGAACTCTGAGCGTCAGGTGTGATTGCTTCCTCTGCCTACCAGCCCCCATCCCGAGGCTATCTGGGGGCCTACCAGGAGTCACTTCATTAGCCTACACCCAGGTGTGGTGAAAGGGACTTATGAATAATAAAAGATGCTCTTATCACCTCAATACTCAGGAAATTCCAAGGGTTTTAGGAGCCTGGATGAAGACCAAATGCACATTTCTTATTGTATCACAAGATCACAGTCATGCCTTCATTCTTTTTTCTCACTTGTTCACGTCTCATTCATTCAGGCATATAGAACAAATTCTCCATCCAATCTTCAAGCTTCTCAGTATTTTTGAAGCAGCGGATTCGGATGACCTCAGAGGACATGTCATGCTGAATTACTTATACTTACAAAAGGACCTCAGCTGCCCGCCCAGGAAGGTTTTGTGCAATCTGTAGCCTGCAGGTGCCTATGACGGCAGCCCCAGGGACAGACATGAAAAGTTGACATTTAGGCCAAGAAACTTAAAAGTTCAAGGTTATCTAAACCATAAAGAGGGGCAAGCATCTGCTGTTTAAAAGACAGGCAGCCCATTGCTGAAAATATATGACTGCATTTGGAAGCCAAGGCCAAAGACACCAGCCAATTGTCAAACAGATGAAATTCCACTGGTGTACTGTGGTTAAGCAAATAGTTGGAAGGCTAAACACAGGGTAGGGTGCATTGGTCAAAGAAAGCGTGTGGTTTCCAAATGACCACACAGCACATCTGGGGAGGGGGTGTTGGGCGTGGCTGGTAATTTGCACTGATTGACTGGATCAGCCTCGCTGTGTCAACATGTGGCTGGGATGTTCCGTCTACGGGAAAGTGTCCATGGAGAGGCTCCAGCTCTTACGCCACTGCTTGGGGAACTTGCTGAGCTGAAGCCACAGGATTTGGACACACTGAAGACCACCCAGCACTTCTGGACAGTCTGTCCCTTATGGATTAGCAGATATAACTTTCCAAACCAAATAAATTTTATGAGTTGTTGAGGGAGAACGTGCTATCACAAGCAAAATTACAAGCAAGGGAGTGTGGGCCTGCCTGGGGAGCCGCTGCTCTCGGCGTCCCTCTGAGCACTGTGCTGGAGCAGGAGTAGCTGTTCTCCGAGCACGTCGCCTGGCCAGTGATTTCTCAAACAGCTTTCACAGAGGACCAGGAGTGTTCACCTCCAGATGCCCTTTAATTCAGCTCTTGCTGAAAGAGTAAGGCTGGACACGGGGGTGGCTGAGACCCTATTTTCCTGTGAAACATATTCCTAGATCAATCAAGAAGGGAGCGGCCACAGTGAAAGGCAAGAGCATTTCAGTTAAATATTCTTTGTAAGTATTTTGAAAAAATCACTGTGGAGAGTGAAAATGCCAGCTGGTGTGATCAGCGGCGGGGCCGGGAAGCATGCGCTCCCTTGCAGGTGTCGGGCACCGTGAGGGAAGGATCCCAGCCCCGCGCAGCACGTTCACATTGCCCTTTACTCGGTATCTCACGTAAGGACCACACATAACGCTCCGACTCCTCAGGAAGCTCACTCCACTTACTGGGTGAATCTTGACAGAAGGTTTAGAGTAGGCAGAAAAAAGGCCGTTTTATTTTTTTAACCACGAAACCTGTGATTTGACCATTTTTCGAAACATAAGTTACTTAATCTTCTATTTCTCTTTTTAAATCTCACTTTCACAAAGTCCTGGATTATAATCTTTCATGTAAACTGAAATTAAAATATGTATCCTAATTTTTAAGAGTTATAGATTTAAAAAATGGAAATACTCTGAATTGTAAGAACAACGGTGGTTTTGAGCCTGTTCCTTTTCCAAACGCAACAACATAATGAAAATCTATTTGAAGATGGAGAAGATCCATTTATGACAGTGAAAACATTCAAAACACAAATATAACAAAACATTAGGAACAAGAAATGTGTAAATCCAATGTGTGAAAAATCTATACAACGCTCCCATCGATCACAAAAGCTGAACAAATGGTAAAACGTGTTCTTGAACAGGCGCACAGAAAGCCCTAACATCATGAAAACACCAGCTCTCTCAATAATCTATATACTTACAGGAGTCTTCCCCCGAACAACACTGGGTGTCTTCCCTGCAACTAGAAAAATTGGTTTCAGAGTTTATGTGGAATGTAAGACAAGCAATGATAGCAAAACAAAGTAAAAACAACCCTAGTAATGGAGACAAATCAAAGGGAATGATCCTTAGTTTGCATCGATGCCAGCACTAAAGCAGTGATACTGCCGCGCGCACATGCAAGAGAGGAGGGAACCAGAACAGAAGGTAACAAAACAGGCCTGACTGTGTGAGAACGTGACGAGGGCGCCACCTAAGCCCGCAGGACTGCGCCCCGGAGGCGCGCACCCTTCACCGCGCTCCAGAGGGCGGACATGCTCTACCACCTGAGAGAGGGGAAAACAACCGCATTATTTCAACAAATGATATCAAAACAAAAAACAAAGAAGGATTGAAAGAGACTTGAAAGAACCTATAAACCAAAGGCAATGAGTAGATTTGAACTCTGATTCTAACAAACCAACTGGAAGAAAAATTCTAAGACAATCAGGATAATTTAATTCCTGACTAGACATGTGATGATAAGGAACTAACATCAATTTTAAGATGTAATAATGGTATTGTAGTTTTGTTTTTTTTAAATGCATTGTATAGCAAGGAAGGGTCTATATATGTAACAATTCTCCGATTTCTCACTGAAAGTATTTAAATAAAGAATTGGGCCGGTCACAGTAGCTCATGCCTATAATCCCAACATTTTGGGAGGCCAACACAGGCAGACTCCTTGAGTTCAGGAGTTTAAGACCAGCCTAGGCAACATGGTGAAATGCCGTCTCTAACGAAAATACAAAAAATTAGCCAGGCGTGCTGGCACACACCTGTGGTCCCAGCTACTCAGGAGGCTGAGGTGGGAGGATCACCTGAGCCTGGGAGTTTGAGACTACAGTGAGCCAAGACTGCACCACTGCACTCCAGCCTGTGTGACAGAGTGAGACCCCATCTCAAAAAAAAAAAAAATTGAAAACATAAATAGTATTAATAAATTGATTTAAAAGCCACAGTATTCTTAACAAAATGTCAGGTTTATAAGCAGTATCATTTTAAAATCACACTGCATGTATACCTTGAATTCAGAAATGTGAATGCTTTGGATCTCATTATCTGAGACTGAGAGGGCTCTGCAAATTACACCACACAGAGGATTCACAGTGTTTTCAAACGCTGTAGACAGAGCCACTCGTAACTTGGAGACATGACTACAGCAGTAGTCAGAGGCCATGCAACAACTTTCAAAGTGGGGTCCAAAGAACCCTTTCCAGAGAGGGAGGGAAGAACTGAGATGCGTTAAAAGAAAAAAATCATTATTATAAAAATTCTCATAATTTATCTTGGGCCTACGTGGAAACATAAGAAATAAGTACACTTTGTTGGGGTTTGCAGTAATATATATTTTTTAATTTTGAAAACTTTTCTAATTTTTAAATTTTATCTAAGCTATTTTAGATAATTTTATTAGATATACATTTTTATGTATATATACAGCATATACATATTTTATATATACACATTTTAATACATATTTTAGATTATTTTGTAATTTTACAACATTCTATTTGAAAAGTAACATTTATTTATAATGTATTTTCTTGTATGTACGAATGGATCATTGGCTTTAATAAGGATTAAAAGATTCAGTTTCTTATCCTACAGATGTTTCATCAAGAAAAGATTAAACTGGCCGGGCGCGGTGGCTCCTGCCTGGAATCCCAGCACTTTGGGAGGCCGAGGCGGGTGGATCACCTGAGGTCAGGAGTTCGAGACCAGCCTGACCAACATGGAGAACCCTGTCTCTACTAAAAATACAAAATTAGCCAGGCGTGGTGGTGCATGCCTGTAATCCCAGCTACTCAAGAGGCTGCGGCAGGAGAACTGCTTGAACCTGGAAGGCAGAGGTTGTGGTGAGCTGAGATCGTGCCACCGTACTCCAGCCTGGGCAACAAGAGTGAAACTCTGTCTCCAAAAAAAAAAAAAAAAAAAAAACAGAAATCAAAGGAAAGAAAAGATGAAACTGGAAACTGACACATCAGAGAATTCTCTGACTCATGAGATGGAGACATCTGCTCCAGAGAAAGTGGGCTAAACTGTAAATAAAGACAAAAAATGTGAGGAAAGTTATTTTTCCCTTGCCTTTGCAGATGTTAATGATTTATCTTATTGTGTCTTATGCAACAATATTTCAAATACTATTATGGTGCAAGTTAACTGCCACATCGATTTGAGACCAATCATTCAGAATCTAAAGAAATTAATTTAAATGCAGATGTGATAAATTAATATGTCACCAACAGAACTGTACTTCTGCCTTACAATAGAATCTCTGGACTTACTGTATTCCTTGTAGTTGTCTGGTATCAGCACCAGCTAAGCACAGAAGCTCTTTTATATGAAAGCTGGCCGCACACACAGTGGTAGGGAAATACTTAAATTACTGAATAACTATTTTGAATCTCCTCGTTTTTCCTGGAACAACCGTGTTGACGTTTGCACTGATAGCGCAAAAGCAACGGTGGGTAACACAGCTGCGTCTCAGTGGGAATCAGAGCAGAGACAGTCCTCACGCTACCCTTCACCACCACACACACACAGTAGAAACACTGCACTTTCACATACGAATGTCTGATGAAGCAGTTTATCATACTGATTTTATTAAACTGTTGCCCTCAAGGATACTTTTTAAAAAGAATTCTGTATGGTGAAAAGGAAAGTGTGTATAAAGCACTTCTGCTTCATAATAAAAACCAACGGCTGCCTGGAGAAAAGCACTCCACGTGTGCACCCGCACAACTCTTTCAGACTCACTGACCACTTTTTGTCATGCAAACTGACTTGAAAGAATGACCAGCAGACAGGCAGTGGTTAGTCACATTTTGGGATTAGGCACATACTTTCTCAATAATTTGCAAAGTGACTCAGTCCCCTCAGGAAAACGACTGATAGTGTTTGTAGCCCATGATGAATTTTAGCTTTTAAGCAGAAATTAGAATCTTGGAAAATCTATGTCCACCAACATAAGCTTGACAGCTTCCCAATACTTAAAGTCGTTTCTGATGAGGTGGCAGTAATGACTATAGGTTTTGATATTGCATAATGAAATATGTCAATGTTTGGAAGATACACATAACTCAATTAATGAAGATTTTCCAAATGAACCATGCAGAATGCTGCAAAATTATGTGTGTAGGCAAAAAAGATCCATTGAAAGTGCAAGACAGACCAATGGGTTTTAATGTAACAGAGTATGGAAAGTTAACTGATACAATTTCAGATTCCACATTGCAACTACCCTTTAAAAAATGACCATTTTCAAATTTTGGCGAGCTATCAAAGCAGAATTATCTACAATGATCTGCGATGGCTATTAGAATATTCCCGCCTTTCCCAACTACTATCTATGTGGGACTGGATTTTCTTTATACACTTCAACCAAAACAACACATCCCACCAGAAGCAGATACGAGAATTCAGCAGCCTTAGGGCAGAAAATGAGACTTGCAAAAATGTAAAAACAATGCTGCTCCTGTCAAATTTTTTTTTTTTTTGCCTTGGAAAAGAGCATTGTCTTTCAAGAAAATATGCTATTTGTGTTAACGTGTAATGAAATTATTTTTATTTTTTAAGTGAAGAAACACATTTTTAAAAATTTAGTTTCAAATATGATAAATATTAATAAGTGTTTAACAGATTTTAAAAAAAACTCTTGGGAATGTATGAACACAAAGAAGGAAACAACAGATGTGGGGGCCTACCTGAGAAAGGGTGGGAGGAAGGAGAGGAGCAGAAAAGGTAACTATTGGGTACTGGGCTTAATACCTGGGTGATGAAATAATATGTACAACAAAACCCTATGACATGTGTTTACATATGTAACAAACCTTCACATGTACCCCCAAACCTAAAATAAAAGTTTAAAAAAAAATGCTTTGGGGTCCTCAGTAATTTTTTTTTTTTTGAGATGGAGTCTCGCTCTGTTGCCCGGGTTGGAGTGCAGTGGCGCGACCTTAGCTCACTGCAACCTCCGCCTCACAGGCTGAAGTGATCCTTCTGACTCAGTCCCCCTAGTAGCTGGGATTACAGACACACGCCACCACACTTGGCTAATTTTTGTATTTTTAGTAGAGATGGGATTTCCCCATGTTGGCCAGGCTGGTCTCAAACTCCCGACCTCAGGTGATCCACCCACCTTGGCCTCCCAAAGTGCCGGGATTACAGGTGTGAGCCACCATACCTGGCTGGGATACTCAGTAATTTTTAAGAGTATAAAGGGGTACTGAGACAAAAACGTTTGGACCCTGCTGTCGTAGTCTTTCCAACACACCACAGCCTTCTAAGAAAAGGAAAAATTACGCAGGATGACAGGAGACATGAACACCACTTACAGCAAAATGGCCTCGTTTACAGCCTCAAAGAACTCTGGCTGGAGGATTTCCTGAGGTTCATGTCCGTGACAGACGAGCAAAGCCTCCACCAGGGGGTCAACATCTGGCAGGGTAATAAGTGGGACACAGACTCGTGACAGGGACGCCAATCGCTCGGGAGTCATTCTATGGAAGAAATAAGAAATAATCACCCAAATCTAAGAGCCACGCATAATTAAGGACATATAAAACCTTCATGCTAAAAAGGTCAATGACAGATCACCTGTTTTGCCTCTAAATAAAGAGAATGACTCTAACACCATCGATGAACACTTCTCTTTTATCCAATTCTTTAGGAAGACATCTTTTAGCCGCCAATGCTGTTTCAGTGTCATTCATGGTCAGGAGTTTGTTCTTTATATCCACAGGCACTTAATATGTCCAAAACACAACTCCTGAAATCCCTTCCCAGTGTTCCCTTTCCCCAGTGCCATCTCGTTTGCTCAGGCCCAAATGCTGATTCCTCCCTTTCTCTCAGGCCCCTCATCTGATGCATCAGTGAATACCAGCAACACGTCCGACCTCTTCTGAACGCCTCCGTCACTGCCCTCCTACGTGGAGAGTAACCCACCACCTCCAGCCTCTGGACTTCTTGCTTCTGCACTCACTCCTGTAGTTTAACATCAGAACGCTTCCAGCACCCCTTTAAAAATTCAGATCACAACACTTGTCTGCTCAAAGCTTTGCAATGGCTTCCCACCTCATGCAGAGAATAAGCAATGTCTTTCACTAGCCAGCAAGTCCTTCCGTGGTGGGTCCCCGTCTGTTTCACTGACTTCATCTCCTTCCACTCTTACCTTTGTCTTTTCTGCCTCTGACTGCCCCAAGTAAGGTCCTGCGGTCCCCAGTTGCAGCTCAAATGTCCCTTTGTTAAGTGAGGTCTTCTCTGATCATCCCGTGTCACTATACTGTCTACCATGTGTGGCAATTTAAATGTAAATGAATTAAAATGAAATTAAAAATCCAGCTCAACTGCACTAGTCACAGCTGAAGTGCTCAACAGCTATGGGCGGCTGGCGGCTACAGTCCCGAACAGCACACACGTACAGGATGTGCCTGGGACCATGTACAGGATGCGCCTGGGACCACACAAAGCACCGCTGGACACTGGAGCTTCATGTGCCCTCCTACCCGTGCTTTACTTCTCTTCCTGGTACCTTTCACCATCTGACCTATACGGTATTCCCTTGTAGTACTCATGGTTCGCTTCCTCCTGAGAGGGCAGAAGCTCTATGATGGCAGGCAGCTTCTCCTACTTTGCCCACCACTCTATTCCTAGCACCCAGGGATAACTCCTCACACATAGCACATGCTCAACAAACCCATCTCCAGTGCAGTGAACGATAAATAAAATGAAAGTTATGGGTGGACCCTATTCAACGTTTTTCTAGGTATTTTCATATGTAATTGTAAATATAGAAATTTAGTCTTGTGTTTTGTGAAACACAAATGGCACCACAGTGTAGAGCATATAGCTGTCCCTCATTCTTAAAAACTTGCTGCCTATTATTAAAACACACGTGTTCTGTAATTTAACAATGCCACTATCAGTAGGCACTGAGGCTGTTTCTGGTTTTTCACTATTCAAACAGGGCTGTGGCGCTACCCTTGCCCATGCCTGTCTGTGCCCACGTGTGAGAACTTGCATATTAAATTGCCTTCCAAGGCCAGGGGCGGTAGCTCACACATGAAGTCCCAGCACTTTGAGAGGCTGAGGCAGGCAGATCGCTTGATCCCAGAAGTTCAAGACCAGCCTGGGTCACATGGAAAAACCCCATCTCTACAAAAAATACAAAAACTAGCTGGGTGTGGTGGTGCGTGCCTGCAGCTGCAGCTACTCGGGGGACTGAGGTGGGAGGTTGCTCGAGCCCAAGAGGTCAAGGCTGCAGTGAGCTGTGTTCACACCACTGCACTCCAGCCTGGGAGACAGAGCGAGACCCTGTCTCAAAAACACACACACACACACACACACACAGACACACACACAAAAATGCCTTGCAAAAGACCAATTTACTTTTCCACCCCTTCCAATGATATCATTTTTTGTTTCTATTTCTCAAAAATTTAACGAACAAAAATTGCTATTTCATTGCCTTAACTTGCATTTTCCTGATAACTTGTGAGACAGTAATTGTTACCCACTTGTATTTACTCTTCAGAGAATTTGTTTATATATTTGTGTATCATTGTCCTATTTGTTCATTTAACACCTATTTATTGATCCCCTATTGTAGTCAAGGCTCTGTTTGAGGTGTACGTGATACAGATGCAAAGATGACAAGGTCTCATCAGGGACAGGAGCAATATAATGCCAGATGATACTGAGTATCATGCTGAAAAGAATACTCAGAAGTGAGAAATTTACTAAGAAGGTGACATGTGAGCAGTGCTCTGAAGGAAGTACATGAACAAGCCATGTATGTATCTGGGAGGAAAACACTGCAGACAGATGAAAAGCAAATGCAAAGGCCCTCAGCATCTGAAAGCAGCGAGGGGACCCACGTGGTCACACCCAGTGAACCAGGGAGGATGGCGGAAAGGCTTCTGTAGATCACTGTAGGGGGCCTGCATATTCTTTTTTAAAAAACTTTTTTCATTTTTATGAAATTAATAAATGCAACTATATTTTTTAAATTTAGAATATGTATTTACTTTTAAATTTTTATTTCAATAGCTTGTGGGTAAAAGTAGTTTTCTGTTACATGGATGAATTGTATAGTGGTGAATTCTGAGGTTTTTTTTTTTGTTTTTTGTTTTTTTTTTGAGACAGAGTCTGGCTCTGTCGCCCAGGCTGGAGTGCAGTGGCTCCATCTCAGCTCACAGCAACCTCCGCCTCCCGGGTTCCCGCCATTCTCCTGCCTCCGCCTCCCGAGTAGCTGGGACTACAGGCGCCGCCACCATGCCCGGGTAATTTTTTTGTATTTTTAGTAGAGACGGGATTTCACCGTGTTAACCAGGATGGTCTCCATCTCCTGACCTGTGATCCACCCACCTCGGCCTCCCAAAGTGCTGGGATTACAGGCTTGAGCCACCGCGCCCGGCCGAATTCTGAGATCTTAATGTGCCCTCGCCCGAGTAGATTGCACCTAATGTGTAGTTTTTTATCACTAGCCCCCATCCCACCCTCTTCCCGCTTCTGAGTCTCTGAAGTCCATTATGTCACTCTGTATGCCAGCAGTGTCCAATCTTTTTGGCTTCCTTCTTTTTGGAAAAAGAATTGTCTTGGGTTACACACTAAATACACTAATACCAACGACAGTTGATGCGCTTTAAAAAAATCTCAAAACACCTCAATGCTTTAAGGAAGTTTACAGATTTGTTTTGGGCAGCATTCAAAGCTGTCCTGGGCCGCATGCAGCCACGGGCCATGGGTCCGACAAGCTTGCTGTGTGTCTCTGTGTACTCATAGCTTAGCCCACACTAGTAAGTGAGAACATAACAGTTTGTGATTTTCCACTCCTGTGTTACTCCACTTAAAATAATGGCCTCCAGCTCCATTCAAGCTGCAACAAATGATATTATTTTGTTCCTCTGAATGGCTGAGTAGTGTATATATACCACATTTTCTTTCTCCACTGATTGCTGGATGGGCACTTATGTTGGTTCCACATCTTTGCAATTGTGAACTGTGCTGCTATAAAACTACATACGCAAATGTTTTCATTTTTTTCTAGAAAGACACCTTTTCCTTTGGGTAGATGACCAGTAGTGGAATTGTTGGATCAAGTAATAGATCTACTTTCAGCTTTGTAAGGAATCTCCACACTGTTTTCCACAGAGGTCGCACTAATTTATATTCCCACCAGCAGGTATGTGTTCTCTTTTCCCCACATCCATGCCAACATCTATTGTTTTTTGACTTTAAAAATGGCCATTCTTGTGGGAGTCAGGTGGTATCTCATTGTGGTTTTAATTTGCATTTCCCTGATGATTCGTGATGTCGAGCATTTTTTCATATGCTTGGCCATCTGTACATCTTTTGAGCAATGTCTATCATGTCCTTTGCCCACTGTTTGATGGGATTGCTTTTTTCTTGCTGATTTGAGTTCCTTGTAGATTCTGAATACTAGTCCTTTGTCAGATGCATAGTTTGCAAATATTTTCTCCCACTCTGTTGGCTGTTTACTCTGCTGATTATTTCTTTGATGTAACTACTTTAAATGGTCAAATAGTTATTCAAAGCTAATGAAAAGAGCAGCTTTTGAAAGGGCATTCCTATCCCCATTTTCTGATATCCAGAAATAACTACTTTCAACCCTAATTAATTCTTTAGTACTTCAGTGTGTTGTCTGTTGTTCAATACAAATTGTAACATCAAATTTGTAGTGGGAGGGCTGGGTGTGGTGGCTCATACCTATAATCCTAGCACTTTGGGAGGCCGAGGAGGGCAGATCACCTGAGGTCAGGAGTTCGAGACCAGCCTGACCAATATGGTGAAACCCCACCTCTACTAAAAATACAAAAATTATCCAGGCAGGGTGGTGGGCGCCTATAGTCCCAGCTACTCAGGAGGCTGAGACAGGAGAACTGCTTGAATCCAGGAGACAGAGGTTGCAGTGAGCTGAGATCACACCACTGCACTCCAGCCTGGGCAACAGAGCAAGACTCTGTCTCAAAAAAAAAAGAAAAGAAAAGAAAAGAAAAATTGTAGTGGGAGATCCATCAGATTACGGAGAAAAGAGAAGTCCAGGATGTTTCTGATAGGAACGTAAATAAATAAGCACAAACACTTTGGAGAACAACTGGTAGCAACGTGCTACCATTTCTTCTTACAGGTTAGGGAGACAAACAGAACTGTTTGTAAAAGGTAGATTCGATCTTGCTGTGAATTTGTACAGAAATGAATAAATGATGATTTATTTACAGAATGGAATGCTATATGGCAGTTTAAATGAATAAACTAGACCTACATTATCTGAATATGTAAATCTCAAAAACTGAATGAAGAAAGCAGGTTGCATAAAGATATCCATAATACACCATCCTTATGTAAAGTTTTAAAACACTCACAGCAAAATGTGAAGTAAAAGTGTTAAAACATGACAAGAAAAATCTACACCAACTTCTTGGGCATGCTTGCTCCAGCAGGGAGAAAAAAGAAATGGAACAGGAGAAGGATGCTTCAGCCTCTAATTGAAACATTTTATTTTCTTAAAAATATCAAATATATGTATTAACAAAATGTTAGCACTGTAAAACCTGGGCAATGGGCACACAGTTTTTCCACGTCATAAGTGTTTTATAATTAAACTTTTAAAAAACTAAAATATAATGTTAACTAGTAAAATACTGAAAATGAAAATATTCATGCTAGGCATGGTGGCTCATGTCTGCAATCCCAGAACTCTGGAGGTTAAGGCAGGTGGATTGGTTGAGCCCAGGAGTTTGAGACTAGCCTGGGCAACATGGTGAAACCATGTCTCTACAAAAAAATACAAAAATTAGGTGGGCGTGGTAGTGCACACCTGCAGTCCCAGCCACTTGGGAGACTGAGGTGGGAGGATGGCTTCAGTCCAGGAGGTGGAGGTTGGGGTGAGCTGAGATCATGTCACTGCACTCTGGCCTGGGCAACAGAGCAAGACCCTGTCAAAAAAAGAAATGAAAGAGAGAGAGACAGACAAAGGAGAGAGAGAAAAGAGAGAGGGGAGGGGAATGGAGGAATGTGGAAGGGAAGGAAGGGGAAGGGAGGGAAGGTGAGGGGAGGAGAGGGAGGAGAGGGGAGGAGAGGAGAGGGGAGGAGAGGGGAGGGGAGGGGAGGGGAGGTGAGGGGAGGAAGGGAGGGAGGGAGGGAGGGAAAAGAAAATATTCATAATAAAGGGGTTACTTCCTGCCTCAGGTTCTTATTTCCAAATAGCAAAAGTAACTCATTAAAAAATAATCATCTTTAATCAGCCTTAAACTGCTTAGTATTTATTTCCCTCTGGAGTATTTTTTCCCCTTTATTTACATCTTTTTTGTACTCTTCCCATTATTTGATTGTAATGATCTCTTTTCAGGGTATTGCTATACAATTATTTGTGCTTTTCATTTTCTCACCCTCGGACAGAAGACAAGCAGTTGAGAAAGGTTTCTAAAGTCTCCTGGACCACAATTAAAAGACTCTGCTGGATGGTATCAGCTGACACAATCTTCTTTTCTCTTTCTTTTTTGAGACAGGGTCTTGCTCTGTCACCCAGGCTAGAGTGCAGTGGTGCAATCTCGGCTCACTGCAACTTCGACCTCCCCAGGCTCAAGTGATCCTTCCACCTCAGCCTCCATAGTAGCTGGGATTACAGGTGCTTGCCACCACACCTGGCTAATTTTGTTTTTTTTTTTTTTCTTGTAGAGATGGGGTTTCTCCATGTTGCCCAGGCTGGTCTCAAACTCCTGGGTTCAAGTAATCCTCCCACCTTGGCCTCCCAAATTGCTGGGATTACAGGTGTGAGCCATTGTGCCCGGGCTGAGACAACTTTTATAGATTAAAAACTTGCCTTTGTGCCATATTGTGCCACTTTGGAAGAGGTTTATTCTCTAGTTCATAATTGGTTTTGTTGTTGTTGTTGTTAAGAATGCCTGCTTTTCAAAAGTAGTATGAACAAATTCCCTGGCACAGAGCAAAGTCCACTGATGGCTGTCCATGCTGGCATCCCAGCTGGCAGGAGTGGCAAGGATAAAATGGGAATGAATTTAGTTAGCAGTTCAGGATATTCCTAGTCAAAGCAAACCTATGATACAATCAGTAAAATTCTTAACTGAATTTACTAAGAATGTGAGATGCCTGTGCCAGTAGAGTACTCCCTGTAAACCAACACACCTGATACATTCCTCATTTGCTCTACTGAATGATGTTTAGAATCTTTTCTTTAAAGAATTTTAGAACTCAACAAGATAAATTTTTTCCAGGTACTTTTCTGAATGTGTTGAGCCCTTATACATAGTTTTTAAGGTAATTCAATCTCTTGGACTGAGTTCATTTATACCTATCAGAAGATTGAATTTAAAAAGCAATTTGATGCCTAACATGCTTTTTGAGCCTTTTTAGTAGCTTTTGTGTTCACCATTCATAAAATTTTAACTTGGATTCCTAAAAGCTTGTGTGAGAACCAAAACTTTTTAAGTCCACAGTTCTCCAGTGAATTGCAAATTCTGACAAGTGTGTTCTCCTATCTCAAGTGGAAGCCGGTTTAATGAAATCAGGGAACAGAATGGCACCATGATAACATTTGCAAAACAGCTGCCAACCACACTGGAGCCATTAAAATTTTTGCCATCATTAATCATAACAATTAAAATAGGTATCATAATACTACCTAACTTTCTACTACACATCTGAAGTTCTCTGTCCATTTTTAAGATTCACAAATTGAAACAATTAAATCAGAACACAGTGTAATAGGCAAACTACTTTCTGGTATACGCTTAAAGTCAGGACAGTCCCATCCACCTATGAATCCTAGTTTCTAATTCCTTTCCTTTCACAAGTATGACTTCAAATGTCCAAGCAGCCAAGAGAACCCAAACTTAAGCACCATAGAAACAATGCTATGCTGTTTTTCTGGGTTTTTTTTTTCCTTCTAGAAGGCATGTATGCATTTATTTTTTCTTATTTTTTAGCACTTGAGTGTTTAACGTTCATTTCCAAAGATTCAAAAAGTCTCACAGAAAATAGAGAAATTGATCTCATAACTTCAGATGCATGCAATCGCCAGAGGAACAACAACAACAAAAAAGTGGGAAAATTAGCTTACTTTCTCTTTGTATTATTTTTAGAGGCCTGATAAATTGTGTTGTCATAGGGCTTTAAATAGAGTTTCACTTGCCACCAAGTAAAGTCAACAATTCAGTGACAGAATGTTTAAATTCTATCCTGTTCTTTGCTACAAACCATCGAGAAGGAGCAGCATTCTGAGCATTGTCAGCTTATCCTGTAGCCCTATGGTTTCGGGGCAGATGGTTTGGAAGCTACAATACAACCACACAGGAAGGATGTTCCCAGCAGTATATGGTTACTGTCCAGCCTTCTGCAGTTGAATTCTTGTGCAGAAACTATTGGGAAGTGCTGCTCTGGCAACCAGTCAAGACCTAATGCTAAGTGCAATTCAATCTGGAAAGCGCTGATAACTCTCCACTTGAACCTGGGTCTCCGCACTCTGACAAGCTTCAGACCGAAAGAGGAGCCGTGAAGGCTGTCTGCACCTTGAAGTCTCTGGAAGGTTATCAGTTGGGTTGCCCGAATTTTGGTATACCCAGGAACTACCTGTCCTCATGAGATTTTTAAATTTTTCAGAAAAATTATCCTGGATCGTTTCCAGCCTAATTAGAAGATACAATCTGCAGCCATGAGCTGCAGTACTTGATAAATGTCCCCAGCACCACAGTCTTTCCACTCACTCAGTCCCCGGTAATAATCTCTGACTCTTCTCATTTCCTCTTTTCAGATAATGAGAGAAAAGTTGCACTTAGAGATCTTTTAGGGAGGAGGACTGATGAGTCAGGCTGGAGACCTGCCTGCCTATCTGAGAGGCTACACGAGTGATGCACACAGGCAACTCTCAGCCTACCTTTCAATTGTACAAACATCCATCCAGCCCTAACTCTATGCAATACATTCTGCTAGGCTATGTGCAGAGTATACACCTTCACACACAACCCCACACACCTCTTCCTCTACCAGCCCACCCACTAAGCTCATAAATTCCAAAATTTTAAGATACTTACAACTCACGCTAAATGTGTCTTTTTGTTAACAACTTAGATGATGGACTCAAAAACACATGAATTTTAGATCTAAAACCATCTTGGTGGTAAGAGAACGATGATAAAGCACTGTGGAAGGTAAACGTTGAAAGGATTATCTGCCACTTAAGAAAGTGGTAGAGAACAGGAAGTACAATTTAGAAAAGGTGAATATTTGAGGAGAAAAGACAAACTGTTCACACAAAATAGATCACTATGGGTAGTTTGACAAAAAATTATCTTCATGAGAATTTACTATTATCAAGAAAATAATACAGCTAAACTATTAACGATTTATAGGAATTCATCAACAAGAATAAAAACCGTAAATAAAATTCTATCATGTCACCATACAGTATTCAGATCGTTACTAGGGACTGATATGCAGTTATGGGAACTGCTTCTAAAGAAGTAGTGTAGAGCAGCATTTCTCGTACTTTCAGAGAGTACGTCTGGACAGGTGTTTTAAAAAACTCGTATTTCTTGGTCTCTCCCCAAGGGATGCTGATGCTGCTGATTCGTAGGGCCACACTTTTGAGTAAGTTCTGGTGGAGAACTGCTACACATCCCGAGGACTGAAAGGCAAGACCTAGGAAGAATGCTGATGCTCATAATCTACTCAAAGAGAAAATAAGATGAAAATATAACCTAAGAGACTGAATCAAGTAATGAACTAAGGACACGGATGTCCTAGCATTCTTGCTATACTCCCAACTCCTAGAAATGATGGAAGAATTTTTCACCTTTTTTTTTTTAAATTATACTTTAAGTTCTAGGGTACATGTGCACAACGTGCAGGTTTGTTACATATGTATACATGTGCCATGTTGGTGTGCTGCACCCATTAACTCATCATGCACATTAGGTATTTCTCCTAATGCTATCCCTCCCCCCTCTCCCCACCCCACGACAGGCCCTGGTGTGTGATGTTCCCCTTCCTGTGTCCAGTGTTCTCATTGTTCAATTCCCACCTATGAGTGAGAACATGCGGTGTTTGCTTTTCTGTCCTTGTTGAGAGTTTGCTCAGAATGATGGTTTCCAGCTACATCCATGTCCCTACAACGGACATGAACCCACCCTTTTTATGGCTGCATAGTATTCCATGGTGTATATGTGCCACATTTTCTCAATCCAACCTATCATTGATGGACATGTGGGTTAGTTCCAAGTCTTTGCTACTGTGAACAGTGCCACAATAAACATACGTGTGCATGTGTCTTTATAGCAGCATGAATTATAATCCTTTGGGTATATACCCAGTAATAGGATAGCTGGATTCAATGGTATTCCTAGTTCTAGATCCTTGAGGAATTGCCACACTGTCTTCCACGAATGAAGCAATTTACACTCCCACCAACAGTTAAAAGCATTCCTATTTCTCCACATCCTCTCCAGCACCTGTTGTTTCCTGACTTTTTGATGATCACCATTCTAACTGGTGTGAGATGGTACCTCATTGTGGTTTTGATTTGCATTTCTCTGATGGCCAGTGATGATGAGTATTTTTTCATATGTCTGTTGGCTGCATAAATGTCTTCCTTTGAGAAGTGTCTGCTCATATCCTTGGCCCATTTTTTGATGGGGTTGTTTTTTTCTTGTAGATTTGTTTAAGTTCTCTGTGGATTCTGGATATTAGCCCTTTGTCAGATGGGAAGATTGCAAAAATTTTCTCCCATTCTGTAGGCTGCCTGTTCACTCTGATGGTAGTTTCTTCTGCTGTGCAGAAGCTCTTTAGTTTAATTAGATCCCATTTGTCAATTTTGCCTTTTGTTGCCATTGCTTTTGGCGTTTTAGTCATGAAGTCCTTGCCCATGCCTATGTCCAGAACGGTATTGCCTAGGTTTTCTTCTAGGGTTTTTATGGTTTTAGGTCTAACATTTAAGTCTTTAATCTATCTTGAATTAGTTTTTGTATAAGGTGTAAGGAAGGGATGCAGTTTCAGCTTTCTACATACGGCTAGCCAGTTTTCCCAGCACCATTTATTACACAGGGAATCCTTTCCCCATTTCTTGTTTTTCTCAGGTGTGTCAAAGATCAGATGGTTATAGATGTGTGGTATTATTTCTGAGGCCTCTGTTCTGTTCCATTGGTCTACCTCTCTGTTTTGGTACGTACCATGCTGTTTTGGTTACTGTAGCCTTGTAGTACAGCTTGAAGTCAGGTAGTGCAATGCTTCCAGCTTTGTTCTTTTGGCTTAGGATTGTCTTGGCAAAGTGGGCTCTTTTTTGGTTCCACATGAACTTCAAAGTAGTTTCTTCCAATTCTGTGAAGAAAGTCATTGGTAGTTTGATGGGGATGGCATTGAATCTATAAATTACCTTGGGCAGTATGGCCATTTTCACGATATTGATTCTTCCTATCCGTGAGCATGGAATGTTCTTCCATTTGTTTGTGTCCTCTTTTATTTCACTGAGCAGTGGTTTGTAGTTCTCCCTGAAGAGGTTCTTTACATCCCTTGTCAGTTGGATTCCTAAGTATTTTATTCTCTTTGTAGCAATTGTGAGTGGTAGTTCACTCATGGTTTGGCTTTCTGTTTGTCTGTTATTGGTGTATAGGAATGCTTGTGATTTTTGCACACTGATTTTGTATCCTGAGACTGCTGAAGTTGCTTATCAGCTTAAGGAGATTTTGGGCTGAGACAGTGTGGTTTTCTAAATATACAATCATGTCAATGATGGAAGAGTTTTTACAATTAAATATATAATACTGTAAAATGGGGGCTTTTGGTGACCCACAAATTCTGAGAAAAGCTTGGCTTGGTAGGTAGGTGGGATCTTTTTGAAGGAAATACCACCACCCTAAAAGCTTGCAAGAGAGGACTACTATAAAAGAGCTACTTGGGGGTGAATTCAAGGAGCAGGGGGCAAACCGCCAGCCAGCTGCCAAGGCCTTATATACTCTTTTTCTTATCCACTGTCTTTAGGCAAGAGATGACGGAAATGTCCTGACTCCAACAGGAAGGAGGAATGAGGCCTGGAAGGAGACGCCAGTCCCCAATGGCCATCAACCTCCAGGAAACACGGGAGTCCTCCAAGGCCCGAAATACAATTTATTGGCAACCTCAATCAAGACCACCTCTTGATCTTTCCATAATTATTGGAGGCTACAATAAACAGAGCACTAATAGAGAGACTAATGAGGAATCCCAAGTTCCAGGAAGACCAGATTGTTCTGCAAAGTGGTTGTGCCTATTTAAGTTCCCATCAGCAACCTCCTGACGCTCACCATAACCTAATGGATGTCTAACTGATGTTGTAGTTGACACTTTCCTGAAAATGCACAGAAAAGCTCATAGACCAGTTTTAAATTGTGGTAAAAAACACATTAACATAAAATTTACCATTTTAACCACTTTTAAGTGTACAGTACAGTAGTGTTAACTATATGTCCTTACCTGCAACAGATCTCTAAAACTTTCATATCTTGCAAAACTAAAACTCTATACCCATTGAACAACTCCCATTTCCCCTTCCTCCCATCCCAAGGTAACCACTATTCTACTTTCTTTCTTTCTTTCTTTCTTTCTTTTTTGAGACGGAATCTTGCTCCATCACCCAGGCTGGAGTGCAGTGGCACGATCTCAGCTCACTGCAACCGCTGTCTCCCAGGTTCAAGCAAGACTCAGCCTCCTGAGTAGCCGGAATTACAGGCACACGCCACCACACCCGGCTAATTTTTGTATTTTTAGTAGAGATGTGGTTTTGCCGTGTTGACCAGGCTGGTCTCGAGCTCCTCACCTCTGGTGATCCACCCGCCTTGGCCTCCCAAGGTGTTGGGATTACAGGTGTGAGCCACTGCTCCTGGCCTTAGCTTCTGTTCCTACAAGTTTGACTACTTTAGATACCACACATAAGTGTAAGTAATCATGCAGTATTTGCCTTCTGTCACTAGTTTACTTCTTTCATCCACACTGTAGCATATGACAGGACTTCCTTCTTTTCTAAGGTGGAATACTCTTCCAGTGTGTATATATACCATATTTTCTTCGCTCATTCGTCCGCTGATGGACATACAGGTTGCTTCCACCTCTTGGCTCTTGTAAATAATGCTCAATGAACATGGGTGTGTAAATATCTCTTAGAGATCTTGTTCCCAATTATTTGGAAATATACACAAACATGGGATTGCTGGATCATTTAGTAGTTCTATTTTTAGTTTTTTAAGGAAACTCCATACTGTTTTCCATAGTGACTGCACTAGTTTAACATTCCTAGCAACAGAGTACAAGGGTTCCAAGTACTCCATATCCTCATCATTTGTCTTTTTCTCTTTCTTCTTTTCATAGTGGTCATTCTAATAGGTGTGAACTGGTATTTTATAATGGTTCTGATTATCATGTCCCTGATAACTGGTGATGTTGGGCATCTTTTCATATGCTTGTTGGTCATTCGTATATATTCTTTGGAGAAATGTCTATTCAAGTCTTTGACCTATTTTTATTTTTATTTTTATTTTTTTTTTTTTTTGAGACGGAGTCTTGCTCTGTAGCCCAGGCTGGAGTACAGTGGCCGGATCTCAGCTCACTGCAAGCTCCGCCTCCCAGGTTTATGCCATTCTCCTGCCTCAGCCTCCCGAGTAGCTGGGACTACAGGCGCCCGCCACCTCGCCCGGCTAGTTTTTTGTATTTTTTAGTAGAGACGGGGTTTCACCGTGTTAGCCAGGATGGTCTCGATCTCCTGACCTCGTGATCCGCCCGTCTCGGCCTCCCAAAGTGCTGGGATTACAGGCTTGAGCCACCGCGCCCGGCCTTGACCTATTTTTAAACTGGATTATTTTGCTGTTATTGAGTTGCAGGAGTTCTCTGTATATTCTGGATATTAACCACTTATCCAGATATAAGGTTTGAAAATATTTTCTCCCATTACATATGCTGCTTTTTAATCTGTTGATTGCTTCCTTTGTTGCACAGACATTTAAAAAATTCATGTAGTCCTATTTGTCTATTCTTGCTTTTCTTGCCTGTGCTTTTGGTGTCATATCCAAGAAATTATTGCCAAGTTCAATACCATGACACTTTCCCCCTATAGTTTCAGGTCTTATGTTTAGGTCTTTAATCTATTTTGAGTTAGTTTCTATATATAATGTAAGGCAAGGGTTCAAATTTGTTTTCTGAATGTGTATATCCAGTTTTCCCAACACCAATTATTGAAGGGACAATCTTTTCCCAATCTTGTAGACAGGATACCCTTGTCAAAGACCATTTGATCATACATGTGAAGCCTTATTTCTGGGCTCTCTATTCTGTTTTGGTCAATATGCCTGCCTTTATGCCAGTACCACACTGTTTTGATTACTGTGACTTTGTAATATGCTTTGAAAAAAGGAAGTATGAGGCCTTCACCATGTTTTTCTTTCTCAAAATCATTTTGGTTACTTGGGGTACTTTGAGATTCTATATATATTAAAGGATTCTTTTTCTATTTCTGTAAAAAAAATAAAAATAAAAACCACACACCACTGACATTTTGATAGAAATAACACTGGAACCTGGAGATTGCTTTGGGTAGTATGGGCATTTAAAATACTAAGTATAGGTTGGGTGCAGTGACTCATGCCTGTAATCCCAGCACTTTGGGAGGCCGAGGCAAGTCGATCACCTGAGGTCGGGAGTTCGAGACCAGTATGACCAACATGGAGAAACCCCATCTCTACTAAAAATACAAAATCATCTGGATGTGGTGCCAGGCACCTGTAATCCCAGCTACTCAGGAGGCCAAGGCAGAAAAATCACTTGAATCCGGGAGGTGGAGGTTGAGGCGAGCCGAGATCGCGCCACTGCACTCCAGCTTGGGCAACAAGAGTGAAACTCCATCTCATAAAAAAAAAAAAAAAAACCTAACTCATCTATGAACACGCGATATCTTTTTATTATGTCTTATGTAATATCTTTTAGCAAAGTATAGTTTTCACTGTACAAATCTTTCACCTCCTTAATTGCTTATTCCTAAATATTTTATTCTTTTTGGTGCTATTGTGAGTAGGACTGTTTTTAAACTTCCTTTTTGGGTTGTTCTTATTAATGCATAGAAACGCAACTGGTTTCTATTCTCTATTTTATTTATTTCTGCTCTAATCTTTATTAGTCTCTCCCTTCTAACTTTAGGTTTAGTTTGGTCTTCTTTTTCTAGTTGCTTGAAGTGTAAAGTTAGGTTTCTGATTTGAGATCCTTCTTATATTTTTTTTCTTCCTTCAAAAGCATGTACACCACCTTCTTTTTTAATGCAGGCATTTACCACTATAAACTTTCTGCTTAGAACTGCTTTTGCTGCATCCCATAGGTTGTGATATGTTGTGTTTTCATTTTCATTTGTCTCAAGTTATTTTCTACATTTCTTGTGATTTGTTCTTTGACCCATTGGTTGTTTAAGAGTGTGTTAATTTCCACATATTTGTGAATTTTCCAGTTTTCCTTTTGTTATTGATTTCCATTCCCTTGTGGTCAAAAAAAATAGTTACTATGATTTCAGTCTTCTTAAATTTGCTAAGACTTGTTCTGTGGCATAACATGTGGTCTTTCCTAGAGAATGTTCTATATGTGCTAGAGAAGAGTGTATATTCTGCTGTTATTGGGTAGAATGTTCTGTATATGTCTATTAGGTCCAATTGGTCTATAGCATTATTCAAGTTCTATTTTCTTATTGATCTTCAGTCTGGTTAATCAATCTGTTATTAAAAGTGGGGAGGTGAAATCTCCTATTATTATTGTGTAACTGTCTCTTTCTCCCTTCAATTCTATTGGTATTTGCTTCATATATTTGGACGCTCTGTTAAGTGCATATATTATTGTAATTGTTGTATCTCCCTGAACTGACTCTTTTATTATTATATAATCTCTTTGTCTCTTTTGATAGCTTTCTGATACAAGTATAGCTATGCCTGCTCTATTTTGGTTACCATTTGCATGATTATCTATTTTTCCATCTTTTCATTTTCAGCCAATGTATCAAGTGAGTCTCTTGCAGCTAGAATATAGTTGGATCTTGTTTTCTGATCTATTTTGCTACTCTACGTCTTTTGAATGGGGTGTTTAATTCATGTTCACCTAAAGTAATTACTGATAGAGAAGGACTTACTATTGCCATTTTGTTGCTTTCCATATACCTTGTAGTTATTCTGTTCACGATTTTCTCTTATTCCCTTCCTTTGGGTTTCATTGATTTTTTCATAGTGACATGCTTTGATTTCCTTCTCATTTTCCATTGTGCATCTCCTACAGGTATTTTCTTGTTGTTACCATGGGCATTACATTAAACATCTTAGAGTTATAACAACCTAATAAGACAACTTCAATCACATACTAAAACACTACTCATTTACATTTCCCTCCCCAGTTTATGTTATCAATATCACAAATTACATCCTTTTCTATTTTGTATTTATCAACACTGTTTAACATTTTTTATGCTTTTAAGTTCTATATCAGAATTAAAAAGTGAGTTATGTACACTCAGCCCTCTATATCTATGGGTTCTGTATCCATGGATTCAACTAAATCATAGATCAAAAATATAGTATTTGCAGGATGTAGAACCTAAAGATTGACTGTTTATATCTGTAAGTTCCATACAGTTTACTGTGGGACTGGAGCATCTATAGATTTTGATGTGTGGGAAGTCCTGGAACCAATCCTCTGTGGATACCAAGGGACAACTGTACTATACAACACAGTATTATAAGATTTTGTGTTTGTCTGTATGTGTACATTTATCAGAAGCCTTTATATTTTTGTATGCTTCCACATTGCTAATATTCCTTCATTTCAACTTGAAGGACTCCCTTTAGCAATTCTTGTAAGGCAGGTCTAGTGATGAACTCCTTCAGCTTTTGTTTATCTGGGAATGTCTTTACTTCTTCATTTTTGAAGGATGATGTAGCCCAGATGCAGTATTCTTGGTTGGAAGGGTTTTTTGTTTTGTTTTGTTTCCTCCTTGGCTCTTTGAATGTATCATCCCACTCCCTTCTCGCCTGTAATATTTCTTCTGAGAAATGCACCGACAATATTATGGAACCTTCCTTATACATGATACGTCACTTTTTTCTTGCTGCTTTCAAGATTATGTCTTTAACTTCCGACATTTCGATTTTTGTGTATGTTGGTGTGGGCCTCTTTGGGTTCATTCTTTGGAGTCCTTTGAGCTTCTTAAATTAGGACATCCAATTCTTTCCTAATATTTGGGAAGTTTTCACCATTATTTCTTCAAGTAAGTTCTCTGCCCCTTTCTCTCTTATTCTAGGACCCCCATAATGTGTATATTGTTCCATTTGATGTTGTTCCACAAGTGTCTTAGGCTTTCTTGACTTTCCTTCATTCTTTTTTCTGTTTCTCTGACTTAATAATTTCACATGATTTGTGTTTAAGTTTTCTTTTTCTTCTGTTTGATCAAGTCTACTGCTGAACCTTTCTAGTAAGTTTTTCAATTCACTTATTGAGTATCTTTAGCTCCAGAATATCTGTTCGGTTCTTTTTTAGTTTCTATCTCTTTGTTGATAGTCTCCTTTTGTTCATGTATTGTTTTCCTGATTTAATTTAGTTGTTCATCTGTGTTCTCTTGTAGTGCCTTGAGATCCCTTAAGACAATTATTTCAAATTCTTTGTCAGGTAATGCATAGATCTCTGTTTCTTTAGGGTCTGTTTCTGTAGTTTTATTTTGATCCTTTGATTATGCCACATTTCCCTGGTTTACTTTGTGTCTTGTTATTTTTGTTGTATTTTGTACATTTAAAGAAACATCCACTTCTCTCAGTCTTTATCCACTGACATGGTACAAGGGAAGACTTTCACCAATGGACCCGGCTGGAGATTCTGGAGGTCCGTCAAACCTTTTCCAGGGATGTATCTTCTCTGGGCTCACGCATGTGATTCCCAAATTAGAGGGCTCTACCGGATTTTCGAGAGCTCCTAATCTCTCCCGCCCCCTCGTGTCCGTCTGTGGTATTGCAGGTTCTCCGGCGCTGCAACAAGCTGCGGCGCTCCGGTTCCAAAGGACGCCATTTCTCTGTCAGTGCTGTGAGTCAGGACAGACAGACGCCAGTCCCTCCAGTAGGCCCCTGAAAAGCCAGAACACTGGATGTATACATTCCATTCTTCTCCTCCCCTCCCGAAGAACAAGTCGCGAGCTAGGCGTTTTCTCCCAATTCTGTTGAGCTGTGCCAGCCTCCATCCACAGCGCTGCCAGCTCTCTGGTGCTACCACAAACCACCAAGCTTGCTTTTGTTCTCCACGGCCCCAAGACATCAAAAGTAGTCTTCCTTTATCCGCAGTTTTACTTTGTGTAGTTTGAGCTAGCCATGGTCACCCGTGGTCCAAAAATATTAAATGAAAAACTTCCAGAAATAATTCAAAGGTTTTAAATTGTGCACCGTTTTGTTTGTTTTGAGATGGCACCTCATTCTGTTGCCCAGGCTGGAGTGCAGTGATGCAATCTCAGCTCACTGCAACCTCCACCTCCCAGGTTCATGTGATTCTCCTGCCTCAGCCTCCCGAGTAGCTGGGACTACAAGCATAAGCCACCACGCCCGGCTAATTTGTATTTTTAGTAGAGACGGGGTTTTGTCATGTTGGCCAGGCTGGTCTTGAACTCCTGAAATCAGGTAATCCACCTGCTTCGGCCTCCCAAAGTGCTGGGATTAAAGGCATGTGCCACGGCACCCGGCCTAAATTGTGTATTGTTCTGAGTAGCATGATGAAATCTGATGGTGTCCCACTCTGTCCCACCTGGAACATGAATCATCCCTTTACCCAGGGTATCCATGATAATATACACTACCTGCTCATTAGTCACTTAGTAGCCTTACTGGTGGTCAGATCAACTGTCACAGCATCACTGTGCTTGTCTCAAGTAACCTTTATTTTATTACTACTTAATAATGACCTCAAAGTCCAAGAGCACTGGGGCTGGCAATTTGCATATGCCACAGAGAAGTTGTAAAGTGCTTTTTTTAAGTGAAAAGGTGAAAGTTTTCAACTTAATATGGAAAGACATATGCTGAGGTTGCTGAGATCTACAGTAAAAACACATCATCTATCTGTGAAATAGTAAAGAAGGAAAAAAATTTGTGTTAGTTTTGTCATTGCATCTCACATGGCAAAAATTACAGCCATCATATATGGTGAGTGTTTAGTTAAGATGGAAAAGACATTAAAGTTGTGAGTGGAATACAGAAATGTGTTATGATTGATGGCAATCAGGTTTGGTACTATCCACAGTTTCAGACATCCACTGGGTGTCTTGAAACATATCCCCTATAGATAAAGAGGGATTACTGTATGCAATTTCCTCGTCAGTGCTCCCAGTCAGTAGAGACAGAAATCTGTTCCTCAGTCTGCTCCCTAAAAAGTGAGAATGTTGGATGCACATTCCACTCTTCTTTTTCCCGCCCAAGGGAGAGAAGCCACAAGCTGGGTTTTTCCTACCAATCTCACCAAGCTGTGCCAGACTTGGAAAAGGGCTATCACAGTTGAAACGAAACAGATTTTTAAATCAATTTCAATGTGGCTATTCTACGCTTTGAGCTTGCCTGCAGCACTGTGACTTCTTAACTGGTTCTGTAGTTCTCACTGAAATGTTTTGGGATGTATGTTGTAGTGAAGTCAGTGTCTCTGTTGGGAAATAAGGTCTAGGCCTTCCTGTTCTGCCATCTTGCTGATGTCATTCCTGAAGAACTCCTTCAATATTAGTAATTCAGTTTTCACTTTTGGTAATGACCTGCTTAGATTCCTTGCTCATTTCTATACTGGAGTGTCTGCCTCTTTATGATTGATTTTTCCAAGTCATTTCTATATTTTGCATTCTGACCCTTTGTTTCTATTTGTTAACAGATTTAAAAAATTATTTTTATTGTGAGCTGCTTTTTAAAAAATCAGCTGTGATGCATATTTTGGGAGTTTGGTGTAGGGAGTACATACACATTGCACTGACTGATTTTTAAAGTCCTTTTAAATAAATTTATAATTACATAATTCAAAAGATCCATCAGTCAACATTCACCTCACAACTAAATCCAAGTCTACCTGACATGTAAATAAATAAATCTAAACACTCTCCATATCTCCTATAGTTCTTTTTACATTGCCAAATCCAACATAATGAAGACTTTCTCCAATGTTTTCCTATAATAATTATATATTTAAGGGTTAGGTGCAAAAGATTCCTAAAGGTTGAGGACAAAGACAATTTCTGATAGGACTTGAATTAGCAATAGCTTTACGGGAAAAAAAAAAAAATCAAGTCCCTCAGTCCCAGATTCTCTCGGTTAATGATACGTCAAAAATGAAATGCCCACTAATGAAAACTGAAATTCTTTCACAGACTGAAGAAACATTTGTAATGTGATTAATTGCCTTTTAATTTGTCTGAATCTCTTTGATTTGTTTAGTCTAGATTTTGGAATATCATGTTTCTTAAAATAGGGCATATGTTCACATCAAATGTTGCCTTGTAAATATCCTGACTCTGTGAGAGTGTGCGTGTGTGTGCGCGCGCACGTGCGCATGTGCTGGGAGAAGGCAGAGCCAGGGCAGGCTAGTGTGACAGCACACACTTGCATCTGTGCACATTCTCCTCTTGCAGAGTGAGCAATCCCAGGGTAAAATTAAGTACTGCTCTTTCTTTTGTGCTCCCTACTGTAAATGTAGGGCTTTTTACCTAATGGGCCCACAAAAGACATTGTAGGATTTACTCACTGCTCTGTGAGAGTTGAGAAAATTGTGATTTTTAAAAGAGTTTGAAAAAACTCACCAATTTGCTATGTATTCCACTAAAATAATCTTTCTATATGACATACAACCGTAACTGAACATCCATTTCCTATGAATTATAAAATTTTCCTCTCATAACCAAATTGATACATTTTGAAACCTGAGAAGAAGGATGTTTAGTTTAACACCTACCGCCTTTGAGTGTTAAATCCATTAAGATGATTCTCTCTGAGTTCAGACGCTAATGATAAAACCATCTGTAAAACAAAATCAGTTGCAGGTTAACTCACGCTGCAAACAGGATGACATCAGTTCTATTCTTCTTGGTGTGAGTGATATTTCCGTTGAGATTCTCCCAACCCCCATCTTCTCATGTTTTACTCTGTCAGAGTGAAAAGGAAGCAGTGCCATGTCACATTTACTAATAACTGGGATTTTATGTTTAATGTCTGTAATTCTGCGTTTCTATGTAAGTAATGAACAACAGACAGGTCACTAATTTCCTAAGAATTAAAACAAAATCCATTTAAAGAAAAATTAGTTTGTTTCTTCATTTAAAATTTTCATTTGAAAAAAAAAAAAAAAAGTTTTTCTTGTATAAAGCTTCCAAAACACCAGAATGGTTGGCAAACATTAAAAATCTCATAACATTTTTTAAAAGAGTTACATCAAGATTGTAAGTTAAAATTTCTTACATTTGGCTACAACGTAAGCCAGAAGAAAACAAAGCTTTAATATTAAGAGGTAAATATGTAAAGCTATGTATTCAATTTTCTGTTTTGCTTTAACAAAAAAGTCCAATCAGGTTATTTGAAATACAAGATTCGTCCAACAGCACAAGACTGTGTTTATAATAGCTAAGAAAAGCTCCTCTCCCAAACATCTCTGAGTGAATATGCGAGATGTGTTCCTAGAAAGAGAGGCTGATTGGTTGGTTTGGTAAAACCCTTCCTGATTTCCTTCTTTCTCATAACTTCCCATCTCACATTTCTTCCTTACGTGGCCATACGACTGCCCAAGGTAAGAAGAGATAAACGAAGAAAAGTTAAACGTCTCTTCTGGAAGACTGAAATATTTCCATTTACTCTTTTCGCTGATGGCACATTCAGCATTAAACATTCCAGAAGTGATAAATTTTAAATACTCACATTTTTAAGCAGACCGGGATAGTAATCTATAGGGGCATATCCAAGACCCTGAGTGAAAAGAGCAACTTCTTTATCAAATCTGAGTGCTGAAAGTATATGAGATAATACACCCTAAAAAACATAAACAGAAAAAGTCAACTTCTTTAAAAGTGAATACAAGTGCCTTTTAGGTACAATACCTACAATTTATCTGCAAATGGGAGTGGTCTCTATGAAACAAAAAAATCTGTCAAAGTACCCAATTTACTTTGATTCAAAGCGTAAAAGAGAAATGTTAGCATTAAAGTTAATACATTAAAAAGAAGTCAAGTTAAACAAACATTGACAGTGAAAACGAAAATATATATAATGAATGAGCAGTGCTTTACTTATATTAAGAAAGGAATCTTTATTGCTTTTAAACTCAGTAAAATATGTTTAGCAGCGATGATAAGATCATTTCTTTTTTTTTGTTTTTTGAGGTCAGCTGGGCAATGTGCCGATGTCACACAAGGTTCGAGGGTGGCACATCTCACACACGCACGTGAAACACCCAATCGTGATCATGCTCACAAACTACAAAAGGATCCGGACAATAGAATTTAACGTAAGATAGAGAACATATCACAAATCAGTAGGGAAAGGGCAGATTATGTAATAAGTGGTGCCTCAAAAACTATTTGTAAAAAGAAAAAAAGATTCTCACCGGGTATTATTCATCAAAATACACTCCAGTTTAATGTAAAGAGATAAATGTAAAAATGAAATAATACACAAGAAGAAAATAAGAACATTTTTCAGGTGTCTGAATGAGAAAGAACTCTGAGAACTGAAAATCCTGGGAGAAAATCATCAGGGAAGAGGTTTGGCTGTGCTCAATAAAAATAAAACCTTGTGTTTACCAGAAAGATAGTATGAGCACAAACTAAGAAGAATGTTAACAACAAACAGTACAGATTCTATGTATGTTATCAAATTAATGTACAAAATAAATGACAAACACTAAGAGCGTAACAATGCATATGAATAGATAGTTCACAAGAGAAAACACAAATGGCTAAGAAACACATAAACGAATGTTCGTCCTCAGTAATCAACAAGAGTAAGACACCCGTATGGCACTTTCACTTAAGGAGTTCAAGTTTTTACAGACGTGAATAGCTAATGCTGTACGGGGTTCTGCGAAACAGGTACTCTGTGTGAGCTCCTGGAGGGATGGAAATAGGGTCTCCCACACAGAGTGCAGTTGTGAATGGCACCGAGGGGCCCATGAAGTGTCAGCAGATGCAGCGCAGCCCAGAACCCATCAGGAGGCCTGGACCTCCAGGGGTGTGTCAGGCTAGAAGTTTGTCGCCCGAACAAAGACAGATTACGGGTTAATAGAGGCCCTGCCTTATAGAAAGCAACTTGAAAAAAACATATTAAATGTCTTCAAAATATTCAGAACCTTTGATATATGTGGCATACATTTAAGGAAATAAATGCAAGTATGATGACAGGAACTATGCTCAAAGATGTTTACTGTAGTGGTTATTTCTTATATAGTAAAAATTATCTAACAGTAGGGAATGATGAATATCCTTATACAGTGGCTCACTGTAAGCCACTAACATGTTTATAAAGGAGCCAGGCATGGTGGCTCACACCTGTAATCACAGCACTTTGGAAGGTCGAAGCAGGCAGATCACTCGAGCCCAGGAGTTCGGGACCAGACTGGGCAACACGGAGAAACCTGAACTCTACAAAAAAATACAAAAAATTAGCTGGGCATGGTGGTGCACACCTGTGGTCCCTGCTACTCAGGAGGCTGAGGCAGGAGGATCGCCTGAGGCAGGAGGACCGCCTAAGCCCCAGAAATTGAGGCTCTGCACTACAGGCTGGGAGTTGGAGTGAGACCCTGTCTCCAACGAAAAGAAGTTTATGAATAATTTTAATAGTATTTAAAATGGTTATACTATTAAATGAAGAAAGATGTAAAATGTTATACTCAGAAATGATCTCATCAATATAAAAATAATCCATACATAAGAATGGAAAAACAATGGAAGAAAATACCACTGTCTGAGTCCGTCTGTGTTGCTAGAGCAAAATACCTCGGACGGGGTCACTGACAAGAGCAGAACTTTATGTCTCAGTTCTGGAGGCTGGAAGTCCAGGACCAAGGAGCTGGCAGGCTCAGTGTCTGGTGAAGGCTTCCAAGGTGATGCCCTGTTGCTGTGTCCTCTAAAGGGGACGGACACTATGAATGCTGTGTCTTCATATGGTGAAAGGGACACAAGGGCAAAAGGGCCCAGGGCACTCTCTCCACCTCTTATAAAATCACCAATCCCATTCATGAGAGCTTTGCCCTCATGACTTAATCACCTCCCAAAGCCCCTCTTAATATTATCACATTGGTGATTACGTTTCAACACATGGATTTTAGGGAATATATTTAGATCACAGCTATCACCAAATGTTAGCAGTTTCTAGGGTGGTGCTAGAGACCCATAATAGTGCCACCCTAGATACTGTTAACATTTATATTATTTCATATATATATATGTGTGTGTGTGTGTATATATATATATATATTTTTTTTTCTTCTTTCTACTTTAGTATGTTTCCTTGCCTCCCATACATGTATGTGCCTCTTTTAATACCAGGAAAAAATATTTTTTGAAAAAGTTTTATTTGGAAATACTCGGTTTTTTTTAAAAAGTCCTATACTGCATTTTGTGGTAACACATTACGAGATAAAATGAATTTGCATCTGTGCATATAAATGTATGTATGTAACTTCATACACAAATACTTGGAGATGACAGTCTAATCTGAGGTGGAGGCTAAGGGTGCCTCAGTGATGGGCAGGTAGGCTCCATGGACCCCGACGACAAGCACGTGGCACACATACCAGTGACACTCTGGGTGGTTACCACTATCATGGTGGTCATTTCAATTTCACCATAAAATATCTCACACATCCAAAAAGACACAAAATATTATGTCAAATTCCACAAACCTTCAAGCTTCATCAGTAAAGCATTAGAAATACAGAAGCCTTCTATGCCCTCTGCCCTTCCTCACCATGATTCAACAGCAGTCTCTACCCCTGGGGGAAACTCTACCCTGAATCCGGGATGCAGCCTTTTGTGAGGATCATGTACTTTCTCCCTGTGAGCTCAGACCTGCCTCCGTATCCTTAAAAGAGAATCCAGGCAACACTCCTAAGTCATGTTAAGTGGAAACCTGCCATTCCTACATTATATCCTATCTACAGTTTTCAAATTAGAATTGCAAGTTAACAAAGTAGCTTTAAAATATTACTTCTCAGTAGACGACATTCACGATTAATAAAAACAACAACAAACCCCCCAGCAGTGTGTACTACATGATTTACAAAACAATGAATCCACTGGAAAGGGGGAAAACAGGAACCTTACAGGGCTAGAGTGAAGCTTTTCTAAGGTAGAGAGAAGGGTGGAGCCACTTGCTTGTTATTGTTTTTCCCTCTTTCAGTTCAAATCTGCCCCAAATACAGAAAGCAAACAGAAGCGGACCATAGCCCCAAGGGAGTTCGTCTCCATGTTGGTGTGGTCTTTTTCAACACCAAGGGCAACCTGGGAGAGAGAGGGGGGGAGCGGCTGTGGCTGGGCAGAGCCAGGGAGCCCAGGTACAAGCCAGCGTGCCATCTGTGGAGGGCGATGGTGCTTTCCACCAGCCGCGCTTACTGCTGGACTCCACTGAACTTCTGAAGGGAGAAGGTGGGGCCTGCACAGCAGGGAGAGCGCTTGGTGCTCTTGGCAAGCCAGTGTGGGGCCTGAACCCCCAGCGAGGTGCAGGGCAGGTGTTCTGGGAAAAGGGAAAGCCCGGCCAGGCCTGGCCAGCCATATGTCCAATCCACACGGAGGTGTCTGAATCAGACCCAGGCAGAGAGTCAGACCCAGGCAGAGCAGGAGGACTTGGATTGGAAACCAGGCGGTCTCCAAGTCGGCAGCAGTCTGGGTTTTCACGGAGCAGGTCAGTCTGATGCTAGGTGAGGGGAGGGCAGTGTCCGAAGAATGCAACCTTCTACTCAGAAACCAGACTTCTGCATTCTATTTAACACACATTTAAAGCACTTCCTACACACCAGGCGCTGTTCTAAGCAGATTACAAGTAGCAACTCATTGAATCCTCACAGCCTATGGGTAGGTAGTTACTGAATTTGGGTTAAAGAGGAGGAAATCAAGACAGTTGAAGCAGCCTGCCCAAGGTTAGTTATGTACTCTACGGCCAGACTCATAATGAACCTCCCCACATCCACTGTCCATGAGACTGCCGGGATAGTTTTTAGCAATGCACATCTGAACGCTCTCAGTCTGAGACCCTTTCGGCTTCCAGTTACTCTTACTGTGAAGCCCACATTTCTCAGAGTGAAGCAGCCTGGCCCACCACCGCACCCCACACCCGGCTTCACTGCTCCTTACTAGCCTGTCTGCGACCCTGGAGGGCCACAGGCTTTCTGGGCCATCAGGACTTTAGTATGTCCGATTCCCTCTGCCTGGGGAGCTCTCCTATGCCCCTCACTTGTGAGAAGTGACTTCTTGAAGGAATTCTAGCAACTGTGACAACTAAAATTTACCAGTGCTTACAATGTGTGAGGCACTATGTTCTCTAAGTATAGCATCTCACTGAAAACCCCAGGTTCAGTTTTTAATCAAATTCAATTAAGCAAAGTTTCAAATAAGCCACCCATAAACAGATGGCTACTGTTACTATACAATCCACCCTCAAACAATTAGAGTGCAAGGCGCTACAGACCCAGTTGGGATGGAAAGTAAGGTAGTATGCAATTGAAGGAAGCCAGTTTTGAGCAGTAACAGCTAAGGGTCAGTTAAGATTGTAGAGTTAAACAAAGCCATGCCCAGGCTTCCCCCTAACCCACAGCCTCCCAGAAGCACTCATACCCTGGGCCTGGGACCAGCTCACGGAAGGTGACTTCCCAATACTGCATGAGCTCTGTCTTGACATTTGATTTCAGAGGCTGAGATGAGAGATCGTAAATAATTCCTAAGTAATGTTTAAAATAGCCACAAATAGTTCCCTAGATACTACAGTCATGTATCACTTAACAACTGGGGTACATCCTGAGAAATGCGTCGTTAGGCAGTTTCTTGGCATGCGAACATCACAGAGTATACTTACATGAACCCAGACGGCTCAGCCTGCTGCACACCTAGGCTACACGGGAGAGCCTATTGCTCCTGGCCTACAAACCTGTGCAGCATGGGACTGTACAGAATACTGTAACACTGTGATCTAAACCTATCTAAATGTAGAAAAGGTACAGTAAAACTATGGTATAACATGGAAAAAATGGTACACCTGTATAGGACACTTCCCATGAATGGAGCTTGCAGGACTGGAAGTTGCTCTGGATGAGTCAGCGGAGCGTGAATGTGAAGGCCGAAGACATGACTGTACGCCACTGTAGACTTTACAGCACTGTACACTTAGGCTACACTAAATTCATAAAAACACATGTTTCTTTCTTCAGCAATAAACTCTTCTTAGCTTACCACAACTTTCGAATTTGATAAACCTTTTATTTTTGTTGAACTTTTGGACTATTAAAATCAACACTTAGCCTAAAACACACTGCACAGCTGTACAAAAATATTTTCTTTCCCTATATCCTTACACTATAAGCTTCTAATTTTTTTTTTTAACTTTTTAAACTTTTTTGTTAAAAACTGAGGCACACTGCCACCCAGACACTTGTCCTGGTCACTTCAACCCCTGGCTCACTGTTGTGCCAGTGTGAATGCAAACCCTGCTCTCTGGCTGCCAAGCATGGATGTGGCCAGGACAGCAAATCAAGCATTCAAGCTCCAGGCAAGAGGTCTGCGCAGGTTCCCAAATAGGCTTTCCAGAATTTCCCCAAGATACTGAGACTCAGCCCCTTCCAGGCCTCACTGCCAAAGAGAATCAGAGAGGATCGGGGAGCCATCCAGACTCTCCAGCCCAAGCTTGAAGCACACAGCCCAACACAAATTTGTAAACTTTCTTAAAACAGTATGAGATTTTTTTTTGCCTTTTTTTTTTTTTTAGCTCATCAACTATCATTAGTGTTAGTGTATTTAATGTGTAGACCAAGACAATTCTTCCAATGTAGCCCAGGGAAGTCAAAAGATTGGACACCCTGCTCTAGCCTCGTCTGTAGTGAAAATGGACTTGTACCCAAAGAGGCAACTCACTGTCCACAAGGACACCATTCCAGATGCTGACCATCAAGCTCCTGCTTCCCTGGAACAGACCTTATCTGAGTCCCGTCAGAGCCCACATTGTCCGCCAGCCTCTGACGTCCAGACATGTGCCAGAACAGCCCCTCAGAGCTGTCTTGATGAGATGGGACGAGGGGTGGTAGAGATTCAGGTTCAGAACGGCTGCCTTATCCCTCCCTTCTGAGAGGTCTGTACCTGCTGGTTGGAGCCCTCACCCCTTAGAAGGCTTGGCCCATGTGCCAGGAAGTGCCCCTAAAAGGACCTTCTGGTCCCTCTTCCTCCTCTGAGGCGAGTGCCCTGGAATGAGACCGTCTGTGCTGGGGAACACAACCTCCATTCGTACAACCAGGCCGACTGGCGCCCTGATGTCCGGAGGCAGGAAGAGACGCAGCACCCAGCTTGTGTCTGTGCATCTGTGTTTCTCCAGCTGTGGTACCTGTGCAAGCAGTGGAACCCCAAAGAACACTGGGTGGTCAACACACAGACACGGCGCCTAATGCAAGTGTGTAAGTTTAAGTTGAATATAAAATGGGACTTACAATGTCATATAAAAATGTTACTTACTTTTATAAGAAAATTGAGTTAAATTTCGTAAGGGCGTTAAAATACAATTTTAATAGGAAGCTATGAAAATTATCTACACTTGGTGTACAAATGACTGAATTTTGGGTAACTCTGTAAAAGCCGCTTATGGGTATAAAGAGGGGTCTGTCACTTACTTTATAAGACATCCACTTCCAAATCTGTGCTGTTTTTAACCAGTGCCCTCTGGTGAAACTAACATTTCTTAGCCTGAAAGAACATTTCCATGGAAACGGTAATAGGGATTTCGCTAATTTTGGATTAAAATCATTATAAAATGGTTTGGTTGGTTTATGCTCTTGTTAACCAAATGCTCCTACAGATAGCATATTGCACATGTGTCTTGATGTGCTCTTGCATCTAAGGTCAATTTCCCTTATTCATCAAATTTTATTTACTTTAGATAAAAGAGACCTTGTAGTTAGCATGTACTCTATGAATCTGTACTTGGTTAGAAATACAAATTCTCAGACAAAACCCAGACCTATTTTATTAAAATCTGGATTTAAAATAATATTTCCAGGTGATTCACATGCACATTAATGACTGTTACTAGCTCTATCGCCCACGCTGGAGTACAATGGCACAATTTCGGCTCACTGCAACCTCTGCCTCCCAGGCTCAGGTGATGCTCCTGCCTCAGCCTCTGGAGTAGCTGGGATTACAGGCACCGGCCACCACGCCCGGCTAATTTTTGTATATTTAGTAGAGATGGGGATTCACCATGTTGGCCAGGCTGGTCTCAAACTCCTGGCCTCAAGTGATCTGCCCACCTCAGCCTCCCAAAGTGCTAGGATTGCAGGTGTGAGCCACCGTGCCCGGCCGGTATTCTATTCTTAAGAGGAGAAAAAGTTATATGGGTGTACTGATTTGTCAAAAAGGTACAGTTAAGAGTATACATTTCAATGCACATACATCTTATAAAAATAACAAAAAATAATAATAAAGAGATGGGGAATGAGCCGAAGTATAGATGAAGCAGAAACAGCACATGATGAGTTGTTGTTGAGGCTGAGTGTCAGATCTATTATATCATTTTGTTAATTTTGTATATGTTTAAAATGTTCTGTAATAAAACACTTGTATAAAAAGACAAAGCTTATCTATAACACTAGCTCTTAAGATTGTGGCTACCTTTGGAGAGGAAGAAGGAAGAAAGCGAAGTCAGAAGCACGAACAAGGCTGGTTCTATCTTGTGGTTACAAAAATGTATTTGCCTTGTGATAATTCACTGAGCTTTATCTTAATGCTTTGTGCATGTGCTTCTGTATGCATATTATGTATCAATAAAAATTTAAATACTAAAGAGAAAAACTGAAGTACACACATTAGCTGAGGCCTACACAGCGTCAGGTAATTAACATCACTGTCTTCTGCCTCCACACTAGAAGGTCTTCAGGGGCAGTAACAATAACGTATGTGGAGCTATCACCTCCTGTAATCACAATGTCTTCTTCCGGAACGAACACCTCCTGAAGAACCCGCCTAAAGCTATTTTACAGTTGACTTTTTTTTTTAACTTTTAATTTTTTTTTTTTTTGAGACAGGGTGTTGCTCTGTCACCCAGGCTGGCGATCATAGTTCGCTGCAACTTTGAACTCCTGGGCTCAAGCAATCTTCCCGCCTCAGCCTCTGGAGTACTTGAGACTACAGGCATGTGCCACCACGCCTGGCTTATTTATTTCATTTTATTTTATTTTATTTTTGTAGAGGCAGGGTCTCAGTATGTCACTCAGGCTGGTCTCAAACTCCTGGCCTAAAGTTATCCTTCCACCTTGGTCTCCCAAAGCACTGGGATTTTAGGCATGAGCCACCACATCTGGCCAACTTTTTTTTTTTTTTTTAAATAAGTAGTACGCTCTAAATAACAAGTATAAGTATGTTAAATACATAAACCAGTAACATAGCCATTTATTATTATCAAGTAATCATGTATATATATAATTGTATGTGCTATACTTTCATATGACTAACAGCACAGGATATTTGTTTACCTAGAATCACCACAAACATGTGAACAATGTGTTATGTTACATTACACCTATGATGTCCCTAGGTCATAGACACTTTCCAGCTCCATTATAATCTTATGAGACCACCATTGTACATGCAGGTTGTTGCTGACCAACATGTCATTATAAGGCACATGACTATATTTCCAATGTCCGCATTGCACGAGCTGACTTTAACATATAATGTCGTGGAAAAACGAAAATACAGTATCTCATTTATCTGCAAGGGATACACTCCAAGACCCTCAGTGGATGCCAGAAACCTTGAATGGTACCTAACCTTTCTCTCTCCTCTGTGTGTGTGTGCGCGCACATTGTGTGTGTGTGCGCACATTGTGTGTGTGTGTGCACATTGTGTGTGTGTGTAAATATATAAAACAAAATTACATATTTTAACTAACTTTTTCCATAATAACCCTAATATAAGTGGCTATGAAGTGCCACAAGAGTTTTTTCCCTGAATAAAATAAGGGTTAAGTCCTAGAAACAATATACAGAGGCCAGTATACGGTTACATAGTTTTGAAACAGATACCTCAAACTTTGGTCCCCTAAATTTTTATTTTAAAGTAAACTTAAATATTGATGAGCATTTCTCATTGCTAAGAATAATTTTTTTTACTGCCACCTAGTGGCAAATAGTCTAAACACAAAACCATTAAAGATTAGGCACTGGCTCTTGGACAAAAATAAATTTCTATAGTCATACAATAATAGGTTCTTTTTCAAATGCTGGCAAAGCAATCTTGGAGATCCTTTACTCTAACTCCCTCATTTTACTAATGAAGCACTGAGTTTCTAAATATACAAATCAGTAATTAAGGAAAGGATGTGCATATAAATGAATAGGTTCAGACATAAAGACGTACAGATATTATCACCCTGACCATTGATAGAAAATCTTCCATGGGTAGAAAGTATGGGAACTAACACAGCTGTACCTAAAATGATTTTAAGCCCAATTTCGATTCATGTAAAAGTTAAGAATGAAACACTGCTCATGTGTGAAAAGCCATTGAACATGCTAAGATCATGGGGGTGAACTTTCCTAAGAAGGCAAGTTTTTTTGTTTTTTTTTTTTTTTGAGACAGAGTCTCGCTCTGTCGCCCAGGCTGGAGTGCAGTGGCCGGATCTCAGCTCACTGCAAGCTCCGCCTCCCGGGTTCCCGCCATTCTCCTGCCTCAGCCTCCCGAGTAGCTGGGACCACAGGTGCCCGCCACCTCGCCCGGCTAGTTTTTTGTATTTTTTAGTAGAGACGGGGTTTCACCGTGTTCGCCAGGACGGTCTCGATCTCCTGACCTCGTGATCCACCCGTCTCGGCCTCCCAAAGTGCTGGGATTACAGGCGTGAGCCACCGCGCCCGGCCGAAGGCAAGTTTTAAATAAAGCAGAGGGAAATCCACTGCCCTTGCTTTCGGGTGCTGTTAGTTGTCCTCGCCTCACTGTGTCTGCTCCCTCGTGTAACAGGCAGAACATTCACAGGCAGGCTGGGAAAGCTGGAGCGATGCGCTGTGGTCTGCAACATGGTACGGGTGTGGAAGACGGGCTGTGGGTTTTGCTCAGGCAAAGGGCTAGGAGAGCCAAACTGTGGTCAATATTCTCAAACTGAGACAGAGCACATATATTGTGCTTCTCTAAACAATTTCTTCATCTCATCATTAAAGTCTTTTAGAATTTCCACCACTTAGGTCTCCACGGCATATCTCTTTATACAAAATATACAAAAAAAAAAAAGGTGTTGGCCGGGCGCGGTGGCTCACGCCTGTAATCCCAGCACTTTGGGAGGCCAAGGCGGACGGATCACAAGGTCAGGAGATCGAGACCATCCTGGCTAATACGGTGAAACCCCATCTCTACTAAAAATACAAAAAATTAGCCCGGCATGGTGGCGGGCGCCTTTAGACCCAGCTACTTGGGAGGCTGAGGCAGGAGAATGGCATGAATTTGGGAGGCGGAGCTCGCAGTGAGCTAAGATCACGCTACTGCACTCCAGCCCAGGCAACAGAGCAAGACTCCGTCTCAAAAAAAAAAAAAAAAAAAAAAGGGTGTATATAAATAGGGATCCATTATTTATTCATTCAACAAACAGGTTGAGGATGGTCTGCTTTCAAGCCACTCTCCTGGGACCACTGGGGTGAGAAGCCCTGCAGCCTGGTGAAGGGTGCTGCAGGTGGTAACAGCCAGCACGAGAGCCAGCTCGCTAAGTGCTGGAATGACTCTTGGTGAGGCAGCTGCTGTGGGAACAGAGCAAGGAGAGATGAATTCCAACTGCTGGGTTTTGGGGTGCTCCCAAAGACAATGGCATCTGAGCTGATTCTGAGGGCTGGGGAAGAAGACAAACCGGAGGAGGGAGAGGCGAGGGGAAGAGAGAAAGTGCACGTGTGATGTGGCTGGGACAGAGGAAGGTGACTGGGGAGGGAGTAGAGAAAAAAGGTGGGAAAACCTCTCCTGTCACCCGCTAAGGCTCCCGGCCCCCACTCCAGCCCCTACATGGCCTCGGCCCGCCTGGGCAAACTCACTTCCCCTGCCTTTCTCTTTCATCCCTGTGACTTGGTGACATCAGACTCCTGGCTGGTCACCAAATTCACCCAGCCCCTTCCCACCTCCAGACCATTTCCCTCGTCTGAGACACCCAACAACCTCCCCGCCCCCATCTCTAGCTGCCAAAATCACACCCGTCTTTCAAAACTCACCTTTCTCCAGGATTCCTGTTCTAGTTCTCGACTGGGCAACATGTCGCTCTGAACTCTCTGTGGTCCCTCCCTTGTGTTTTTCTCGCTGGCACCTTCGAAAGTCACCTTGCAGTGTGACGGTGAGCCTGCTCTCCTCTGCCCACCGCTACATGCAGGCACTGCACGGCAGGCACTGCCTCGCCATCCCTCAGTCCCAGCACAGCTGTGACCCACACAACAGTCGTTCAATAAAGACCAGCTGAGTCAAAGCCAAGGGCATGGATTGCCCTCTTACAGCTACTGAAGAACATAATCGCTACAGGATTCCCTCGTGACCTCGTTATAGGCGAACACAAGTTTTCTTTTTCACAGTTTGCTTTCCTAAGTTGCAGGTCATAAAATACCCACAGAAAACTGGGAAAACATGACATGGCTATGTGCTTTTACTTCAAAGACATTAACTCATGTTGGTAACACTGACCAGAACCTGCACACCATGAGGATGTACATCATTGGCTAAGGTGTTGCTTTGGCGCCACTCAGCTCGCAGTAACCTTCGGGTGCTGGGGTAATAGAACATCCAGGACGGACAGGAAAAGCAGAAGCAAAGGACCATCTTTGCTGAAAGGGGTTCTGGGAAATTCAGCCTCAGCTGTATGTAAATAGAAGTTATAATGCATATCTACATACTTAAAAACATTTTTTCCTGCAAACCTGGTTAGTAAAACAAAGCTTCTGTTAGTTCCATCCGATATACTCAATTATTTTTGGCCCCCCAAAATGTATTTCTCAGGTATAAATCAGCCTCTTTCTTCAAACCAGTCTGCTCAGTCCTGGGTCTGTGGCCCTGCTGCCACGTCGAATACCTGGAGGGCTCTCTGGCCATGACCATATAAAATACTTGTGCCCAAATGCTGAATTAGTTGCTTCTCCCTCCCCACCTCTGCTTTTTAAAAAACGTTTCCATGGCATTTTATGTAAACATCTAGTAAAAAAATTTTTGTTGTTACACTGGAATTCTTTGTTTACTTAATAACAAAATGCCCAAACCGACTAAATTACCTGCAAATGACTTCTATTTTTCTAAATTAAATACCACGGTGAAAATTGGCCAATTTTCTTATAACACAATTTTAAATTATCACTTCATCCTGCCAACAAAGACAAACTAGAAATCAGAACAACTCATAAGCAGCACCTACATTTGCTTCACTGAAAAAGGAAAGAAAAGTCCTCTACAGAGTGAGACGGACCAGCACTCCCCGGCGCAGCGTTACACGACAAGACAGCAGAGAAGACTCGTGTTACAAAACGTTAACAATACATGCAAAAGGTCTGCACAAAGGAAGACCTTGTGATCTTAGCAAGAAAAATTCAATGTCACAAAGATGTCAGTTCTCTGGCACAGAAACTCAATGCAGTACCAGTAACAATTCCAAATACGGTTTTTGGTGGAACTTCAGAAGCTTTTCCAAAATTCACACGGAGAAGCAAGGGGCCAAGAACAGCACATGCTAAGAGAAAGAAGAACATTACAGAAATAAACAGGCAGCATGATTCTGTTTATATAAAGTTCAAAAGCAGGCACTAAAGGAGATGTGGTTCACGGACACACACACGAGTGGTAGACGTGCAAATCCCTCCAATCACCTCTGGCTGAACGTCCTAACGGTACCAAGTAGAGTAAAGCGAATCAGATACTTCACACTATCGTATTCTGTGCCTGTTAGTCTGAAGCCACCTATAATACTGAGCTGTCTCAGGAAGGAAATGTTCTTGTAACATGGTTTCACTGGTAACTCTTTTCAAATCTGAAATCTTTAATATCTGAAATGATAAAGAATTTCTTTCCATATTATGACATACAGTGCATACCCATTGGTTGGTGATAAAACTATTACAGAAATAAGATACAAATTGCTTGAAAAGGTATTTGGAATTTTATAAGTTAAAAAAGTCTTTCAATCTCCTATTTCTTTGTTACTTACAAATTAAGAATTAAAAGATATTCCAACATGCAAATAGCACTCTTTGCACTAGAATAATCTACAATTGAAATGCAGAAGTCAGTCCTAAATTAAAGGTATGGTTTTACTTTTACTACTTTCTTTCTGAAAATCAGGCATGTTTAAGTTAATTTAAAATCATTTTGAGAAAAAAGGAGTAATTATCTTCATTACAAATGTTTGTGATCATGCATCCTTTAGTGAAGTAACAATGAATGGTTGGACTTCTTTGGGCATGAAGACAGTCTAAGCTTAGGGCCTAGACCTTATTTCCTTCCAACACAAAGACGGCAGTCTGAGTAAATTAACCTAAGCAGTGACACAGGAAACAAATCATGCCCAATTCCCAACCTCGAACCCAACAACTTGCTTCCAACAGCCAATGGTCTTCCTTATACTCTTATTAGGGCACAGCAGATTCCATCTAACAGATCTACAATTACCACAGTTCCTTTTAATCCAGTTCAGTGATTTCCAGATTTACAGAATCCGTATCTACCTAAGCCTAAGTGGACAAAGTATAATTCGGCAAACAATTCCGCACTGCAGGAAAAAATAACCATATAAAACATGTATTCGGGGACAAACATGGTTAGGAAGCAAAATTCAACAAGTAGTCGTTGACAATTTGGCCTCTTTCATAAACCACACTTTGAGATGTATAAAAGTATTGCTAATTTCAAATCAAAGAAGCAGCCAAGTCTAATTAAATTTTTCCTCAGAAAATCTGAAATCCTACCATATGTTTAAAATTGACTTACTATTCAGCACTCTTGTTTTAGTTTTTTAGGAGATGGGCTCTTGCTATGTTGCCCAGGCTGCTCTGGAGCTCCTGAGCTCAAGGGCAATGTTCACACCTCTGCCTCCCAAGTATGCACTCTGTGGGTGGGGCCCTAGAATCTGCTTCTCCAACAGGAGCACCACCCACCCCACTGCACCAAAGGTTGGTGTTGATAAGCTTACATATTGATCAAGCCCCTTAACAGGGCTGTTGAAACACCAAACACCATTAAGGTAAGTAGGTTTAAATCAATCACATTTTCTCAATATGCTGTCACCATTGACATTGTGGGCCTGACAATTCCTTGTTGCAGGTGCCTGACCTGTGCATTACTGCCTTCTACCCCCTTAATGCCAGGAGCCCCCCTCACAAGTTGTGACAACCACACATCCCCAGACATTGCTCAAATCCCCTCGGCAGCAAACGTGCCTCAGCTGAGCAGCTCTTGTTGAAACGCACATCCATTTTTAGAACAGAGTTTGGATTACAGTTTTTGAACATTCATCTGGTCTTTGGGATAAAGACAGATATTGGCAACATAAAGGAGACTTGTGTGGCTGATACAGAAACACTCCAGGAGTTATTATCATGTGAAGAAAGCAAGTCACAGAGTAGCAGAGTCAGTGTAATTCCACCTATGTGAAAACAAACATAAAACAAAGTTTTTCCATATATAAAGGCAAAGAAGACTGCAAGAATCTGCACAGCCCACTGATATCAGGTTACTTCTCCGGAGGCTTTTGAGGTTGGGGGCAGACTGCTGTGCTTGGACTGTTGGATTTTTTTTTTGAGAAGTAGTCTCAATCTATTGTCCAGACTGGAGTGCAGTGGCACGATCTCAGCTCACAGCAACCTCCACTCCCGGGTTCAAGCAATTCTCCTGCCTCAGCCTCCTGTGTAGCTGGGATTACAGGCATGCGCCACCACGCCCGGCTGATTTTTGTATTTTCAGTAGAAACGGAGTTTCACCATATTGACCAAGCTGCTCGTGAACTCCGGACCTCAAGTGATGCACCTGCCTCAGCCTTCCAAAGTGCTGGGATTACAGGCATGAGCCACTGTGCCCGGCCTTAGGATAATTTTCAAAAACAGTGTTAGGTCTCCACCTCTGTAAAATGTAGATGATAAAACTGACTTTGAGGAAGTTCACAGAAGTGAGTGAGGCACAAGCACGGGAAGCAGCGAGCATAACGCGCTCCCAGCACATCTCAGCACATCTCCCATCTCCCATCTGATGCTGCTGCATCTGAAGTTGCAGTTCGGGCGAGCATGGAGTATAATCTGATAACTGCATAACCCCAGTTCCTGGGTTCTGGATTCCTCTAACCTTCTCCCTTCTTCCTCTTCATGGTCACTGCCAAGGCCCACCTCCTGCCCTCTGGCTCGTCTCCAGTGCCTGCTCCTGCATTCACTCACCTGACCATATCATCTCTAGGTCTGCCACAAATGTATGCAGAGGCCCAGAACGAGCCAAGGGTGAAAACCGGAGTGCCTAAGTCAGTGTTTCTCAGGATGTGATGTGCAGAGACCTCAATCTGAATTATCCTGCAGACCACCTTGGTCCCACCCAGCCCACTGAGTCCAAACCTCTGGCGTGGGGCCTAGAATCTGCTTCTCCAACAGGACCAACACCCCCTCCCCACTGCACTGTAAAGTCTGGGGCTCACCAGCCACAGATCTGACTCTAGCTCAAATGCCATGTCTTTATCTCCTGTGCACTAGGGAAAGAACCAGCAGAGGACAGCAAGGGAGAAGCCCAGGTCATCCTGTGACCTCCCCACCTTTGCTGGAGTGACCCCTTCCTCTGGTTCAAAATCTCCAACAACAGGGTGCAGACATGCCCCAGACCACCGTGTGTGGTGAGATTACTTGAGGACCTGAGGTAGAACACTTTCCGGATGGAAATGCCTCAAGACTTGGAGTCAGACCCATTTACGTTCACTGAGTAGTTCTGCCTCTCAGCGAAGAAATCACTTACTGTCACTACACGTCAGCGTCTTCTTTTGAAATGAAGAAAATGAAACCTCTCAAGGTGAGGAGGTCTGAAAGAAGCCATGTGTGTAAATCGCCGGCTAGAGCTCTGGCTCATCGTAGGTGCGAAACACCTAGTTTTCACGGTTCAGCGCCAGAGCTGTTCCTCTGACACAGGCCAAATGTCTAAAACCCGTCCTCATTAGGGGGAGAAAAAGGTCTTTAAGTCTTCTGATTCATCATTCTGTTGGCATACACAGCAAGCACCGATCACTGCCAGTACTGAACCGAACTCTTCCGTCTCCCACGAGAGATCTGATCTCACGGTCTCTCCCCGGGGTTCTTCTTCCCAGGCTCCCAGGAAGGCAAGTGTCACGCCACGACTGCCACAGCTTCGGGAGGCACGCAGCGCGTGGGTTAACGCGGCCCGCTCCAGGAAGAGCTCCCGTAGGCTCTTGCCACTGCCTCCAAACACGACTTCATATTGAAAACACCACACCCCAGCACCATCATTACCCCCGGGGAGAAGACACAAGAAGTCAGAAGGAACCACAAGCCCAGAATTCACACTGCTTGGTCCCATAAAGAAGGTCAGGAGTTCCTAGAAGGGATAAATTTCCATCCAGTGAAATGCAAAATATTTGCTTTCCTTGGTACGTATTGCTCCTGTCCATAATTTCAAATCTTCCTACTTGGTAAACCTTATCATCCTTCAGTGGTGGTCACAGGACAGTCTGAAACAGGTCAGTGTTTGTGTGTGTTTTCTCAGTAACTTCTCTGTTAGTTTCCCATTAACTTTTACTTCCTGCAGTTTCTCGTTCCCTCGTATTTTTATGTCCACTCCTCCCGCACCCTGCCATTTATAAGCCCTCCCTGCACTGCCTCTCAGGCCTTTGCCTCCCGTCCTTAAGCCTCATCTGCCTGAATCCTTTTCTCGTTTCACTCTGCATACTCAAACTTACGGTACACGATGTGCCCTATAATTTTTTAAAAACAAAATTACAAATAAGTTACAAATGATATTTTAAGTCAAGTTCAAAAACAGAATTTCCTTTCATTTAAATCTCAATATATGTAATTTTCTCATGATAGCATATTATATGTGCATTCTGGGATGCTATTCAGATACTGTGAATATCAATTAAATATGTCAATTGCTATAACTGAAAAAAATGGAACAAATTTATTCCCATCCCTTTTGCAGTTTTACATCCACAGCCAAAACAAATTACTGCAGACACGTTTCTGTAGCTTTTGCTTTAAAATCCTGCCTTCAATGCTTTTTTTTTTTTTTCCTTTTTAGAATTTATATGTCCCATTGCAGTTTAAGTGAAATGATCTACAATAAAAACCTAACTGCCCTGGTATTTTTAGAGCCCTTTTTACTGTGAAATAAACACTCAGAAACCTGGAGAACTGCAGCGGTTAAGTCTGTGAGTGGGAAGGAAGGCCGCTCACTCACAGACCCTCCCAGCGCCCGTTGTTTACACAGCCTATTCCGCGAGCAGGATGCTGACAGAACACAATTCACGGAATTTCCACACACGGGTCCAACCATAACAAAGTCCACAGCTTTTACTTTTCTTACAGAACCTCTTGCTTGCTCACTCGTTAGTTCCAGGGGGGGAAACAGAGTAGGCTTCCCAAAAACCAAAACCAAAAGGCTTTAGAAAATAAGCCTGAGCGAAACCACGGCACTAAGCCATATCTTTAAGAATGTATACAGAAATATGTAGATCCACAGACCTGGAAATGTGTGCTTTACTAAACACATTTACTAGGAGCAGGTCACGAGTTTGATAAATACTCTGCCAGGCTTAAATAATCATCCCTTTGAAAACACCCTCATCTCCTGGCTTGCCCCCTTTTCTAAAGGCCAGTGGTACTTGCTGCCCCCTTTTCTAAAGGCCAGTGGTACTTGCTGCCCCCTTTTCTAAAGGCCAGTGGTACTTGCTGCATCAAACCCTGGCCTTGTGAATCCACGCTGCAGCTTTTCTTCCCGGTGCCCACACAGCTGAACACTGCTGGAGAATATCACACAACTGAGCTGACTGCATGGGCTTGGATTTCTGACCACAATCCTCAGAGGGGCTCAGCAGTGCCTCACAACCTTCTTATGCATCCTTGGTCATTTTGCTTGGCCGCTTCCTGAGTAATTATTTCCTGCTTCCTCTCTCATCACACCACCACCCCTTCCCCAAAAGTCCTGGTGAGAATCTCATCTGATACATAGTTGAGAAAACAGCAATGAGCAGGAAACTCACTCATCTTACCACCAACCAATTTACAAGCTCACCTGCACAGGCACACCCCCATGTCCTGTCTTCCCTCCTGTTCGGATGGAAGGAGTGTCTCTGCTCCTATAAAGTGCAGCTGTCCACTTGGGCCCTGATCACCTCCACTCCTACCTCGCCAGGACCCTCCGCAGCAGTGACCCGCATCATTGCTGGATTTCTTGTGTCAATTACAAACATGCTGGAAGAGCTACCTAGATTAAAAAGAAAAAAGTTCTCCTTGATCCTACCTCTCCCTCCTTCTAATTACCGCTCATTTCTGTGCTCTGCATTTAGCACAATTTCCTGAGAAAGCTGTCTAAACTTGCCTTCTTTGCTTCTGTAACTCACATTCATTCTTCAGGCTTCTTTAATCTGGCTTCTATTCCTACCAGTTCACCAGTCAGAACTCCATGCTGCAAACCGTGGGATTCAGCCCCGCACCCTCTTGCTTGCCCACTCAGTGGTGCCCTGGGCTGCCTCTTCCCCAGGGCTGCACCTGTACATCTCCAGGACGCACGTGCACTGCCCGCCCTGGCACCATGTGGGAGAGACCAGAGCAGGTTGGCAGGGTAGCCCTGGTACACCACATGCTACATATTTTTCTTTTCACCTAGTTTAACTTAGCTGGTACTTTCTCTTCAACCCCATTTTTAGACACTGGAGACCTGGGAGCTCAAGTGGTCCCCAGGAGATTTTGTATAGTCCCGTGATTTTAGATGCCATTTCTATGCTGAGGTCTTGCCATGAAGGGCTGGACTCCAGGAAATTCTGTATAGTCCCGTGGTTTTGGATGCCGTTTCTATGCTGGGGTCTTCTGTAATAAAGGGTTGGACCCCAAGAGATTTTATACAGTGCCAGGATTTTGGATGCCGTTTCTACGCTGAGTTCTGTCATGAAGGGCCGGACTCCAGTCTTGAGGTGTCAGGACAGTGGCTTTCAAGTCCATGAGAGTTTGTAGTCCCATGATTCTGGATGCCGTTTCTATGCTGGGGTCTTCTGTCGTAAAGGGCTGAACTCAAGGCCAACTTCCCCTTCAGCCTCGCATCTGGGCAGGTCAACAGAAGACTAAGAAAGCCTGAGTGCTCCCTCCTGTGGCCTGGGGAGGGGTTCAAACCCCAATAGGCCCAGCCCAGCCCAGCCCCAGCCACCATCCTATTTCCTTTTTTTTTTTTTTTTTTTGAAACAGGGTCTCACTCAGTTTCCCAGGATGGAGTGCAGTGGCACGATCTTGGTTCACTGCAGCCAAGACTTCCTCAGCTCAGCAATCCTCCTGCCTCCTAAAGTGGTGGGATTACGGGCATGAGCCACCACGCCTGCCCACCATCCGACTTCTATAGTGTGACCACACCTTCCAAAATTCTAGCTCCAGCCCTGCCATCTCTCTATGTTCCAGATCATATATGCAACTAGCTTACCTGACATCGGCAACTGTGCAATCGATATCTCAAATTTAACGCAATTAAGATTCTTAGACATCCCCAAGCCCCTTTTTCATCTTTGCCACCCAAGAACATGATTCTACCAACCACATGGTTGCTCCATTCAACATTTTAGACGTTACCTTCGACTCATCCTTCAAATCCTCTCCCTCATCCTCCATATCCAGTCCATCTGCAAGTCCTGCCAATTACAGCTCAACCACACTCTGGATAGGTCTGCTTCTCTCCAGGACACTGCTTTCCCCCGATCTCAGCCACCATGATCTCTCACCTGCATGCTGTCACAGCCTCCAGTCTCGTTTCTCTCGTTTCATTCTTGCTTCCTCCCCCAAGATCCATTTTCCGTGAGGCAGCAAAAGGAGAGAACATTAGGACATACCTCTCTTGAAGCCAGAACAATTTTTACGAGTAAGAAATGTGAGTTGCTCCGAACACAATAATACTTTTGATGAGACTGATTTCCTTTTTAAGAATGAAGATGCAGGGAACAATGGGAGGAACACCTTGGATGAGAAATCTAAAATCGATTCCCATGGTGCTTCAGCCACATCAAGCTGGACAACTACATCTGCTGGGACCAATGACAGGAGGAGCAGGGACAACGACCAAGGACATCACCAGGTAGATGTCGTGTTGCTACGTGAAGGTGACCTGGTGGCAGGCACCTTCACTTGTTTCCAGATTTGGAAGACAAGCAAGTCTGTTACATCTCCGCTTCCTGCCACAGATACTTTCAGTTGAAACTTGACACCCCAGGGATGGGAAACCCAGTAGTAACACAGAAACTGGATTAGACATTCAAAGACCTCAGTCCCAGTCTCCCAACTTAACTAGTTTTTTAAATGATTCTTCACATTTAGGACCTCACTTTTCTCATTTTCAAAGTGAGGATATAACATTTTTCACAGAGAGTTGTTCAACGCAATTACGAATGAACAAACTGTGGAACACCACTGAAATATGTTATTAAATATAAGCTCTCAAGAAATGTCCCTTTTAAAACAGTACCTGTAATCTTATCAAAATTTTAAAATTACTATTATTGAAGCAACAGAAAAAGACTATAGAAATTTCAGAGACATAAAGATATAGTCAAGATAGAGCCTCTTGGATCTTGCAGAAATGACAGAATTCTATTTCCAGTTTGTTTGTCCAACCTAGATATCAGTTTTTTCCTATACGGTTTCATTTCCTACCACATTTCCTGCCCTTCATTCATCCAAAAGTTACATGTAAGAATGAAACCGGCAGAATTTCAATAATCAACTACGTAGTACTATATTGTCAAAATCACTGAACAACAAAGATTCTCTTGTCAGAAAGTTGCTTTATTATAAAATCTTTACTATAGTATATTTATATTCAAAATAGATTAGGGGATATTTATTGAGCACCTCCTATGTACTTGGCTTTGGAGACGTAGCAGCCAACAAGAGTTGAGGCGGCTGCCTTCATGGAGTTTACATTCCAGTGAGGAGAAAGGGAAGAGACAACGAACACATATAGAAGTCAACAAGATGAAGATGACCAACAATAAAAGAAATGAAGAGCATACTGATTAGATCAGAAATGGATACGATTCACTGTAGATAAGCAAGGGGGTGCTACTCCACAGACTAAGCATGGGATCAAGACCTGAAAGGTAAGAAAAGAGCATGCAAACAGCTTGTGGAGTAATTGGCCAGTTCAGCCCAAAGGCAAGGAAACACCCAGACTCTAGCTGGGCCATGGTGAGCAGAAGAAGGAGTGCTATGAGATGAGGGTGGAGATGAAACAGGCCTCCAATCATGTCGCACCTCGTATGCTGTGGTAGCAGGAGCCGTGGGTGTGATCAAAGGGTATTCAATAGGAAAACAACTTGATTTTGTTTTCAAAAGTATTAAATTTGAGATTATTTTGTGAACAGTGGGGAGGGGAGCCTAAAAATGTCTCTAAATAGGGCAGTAGCATGAGTTCCGCTTTACAAAGATTGGGTTGGTAAGACTGTGCAAGACAAACTGAAAGAGGAAGACGACACTGGAAGCTGAGATACTACAGGTTGGTGCAAAAGTAACTGCGGTTTTTGTCACAGTCAAAATGTAAAAAGTACCCAAATTGCAAGGGTGGCAATGGCAATGAAGAGAAAAGGAAAAAAGCATGCGACCCCACACAGGTGTGATGGACGGGATTTGGTGCTGACCGGAGCAAAAGAGGGAGAAGCCAGAACTGCGGAGGGTCATTTCAGCCTCGCCAGAGCGAACGTTGCCACAGGAAGACATACCAGGCATAAAGGTGAGGCCCAGGAACCGGGAGGACAGTGTGCTCCACTTAAGCCATGACACCACTTTCTTCTCTCCTTCTGAGCCCACCCTGTTACCTCCAAGGCTGCACACCAGTACCATTAGTGACCCTGAGCCATACACCAAACCAACTGAAGAAGGATGTACAGGGTTGGTTTTTTCTTCGGGGTTTTTTTTTAATTTTAATTCCATTGGTAATTCTGATGTGTAGCCAGGGCCAAAACTCATTGGGCCAGGCAGAGCATGGAAACTAGATTAACTAGATCTCTTCCATTTTTGGAGATGGAGGATTACTTTGGCCATTCTCCTTCTGCCTGAGGAACAGTCTTAGTACTCCCTTCGTGGAGCTCTGCTGGTGACAAATTCTCCTCCTTTCTGTTTACCTAAAATGTCTCATTTTTAAAGGATTCCTCCACCCCCAGGAATTTGAAGGTATCATCACACTGTCTCCCGGCTTCCCTTACTTCCGTGAGAAGCCGACAAGCAGCCTGTCAGGGCCGGCCCTAGGAAGATGCAGGACAGCACTTGCCTTGGGTACCAAACTATCCACAGCCATGTTCCTACCAAAAATGCATGAATAACGCAGCTCCTCCACATCTTCACCAGCACTTTATGTTCTCGCTGGCTTTTATTTTAGCCATTTGATAGGTGCATAGTGATAGCCCACTGTGGTTTTATTTTTTTCACTTCCCTCAATGGCTAATGATGTGAAATATCTTGTCATGCGTTTATTTGCCCTTTTTTTTGCTCATGAACTTATTTCACCTTTTTGGTGAAACAGTGTTTGCCCATTTTCTAACTGGGTTGTTTTTTACCAATGAGTTTTGAGATTTCTTGATATCTAGATACTAGTCCTCTGTTATTTGTGGTTTGCAAATACCTCCTCCCGGTCTGCACTGTCCTTCACATGGACTTTCACAGAACATAAGGTTTTAGTTTTGATGAGGTCCTAACACAGTTGATTTTTCTTTTTACATATTATGCTTGGGGTAGCAAGTCTAGAAACTATGCCTAGTTTGGCTGGGCTTGGTGGCTCGTGCCTGTAATCCCAGCACTTTGGGAGGCCAAGGCAGACAGATCACGAGGTCAGGAGATGGAGACCAGCCTGGCCAACACAGTGAAACCCCATCTCTACTAAAAATACAAAAGTTAGCTGGGCGTGGTGGCGCGTGCCTGTAGTCCCAGCTACTTGGGAGGCTGAGGCAGGAGAATCACTTGAACCCGGGAGGCAGAGGTTGCAGTGAGCCAAGATGGCGCCACTGCACTCCAGCCTGGCGACAGAGTGAGACTCCGTCCCAAAAAAACAACTATGCCTAGTTCTAGAGCCTGAAGATTTTCTATGTTTTTTTACACAAAAGTTTTATAGTTTTATATTTTACATTTAAGTCTCTGATCCATTTGAGTTAATTTTTGTGTACATTGTGAGGTTTAGGTTGATGTCCAATTGCAAAAGCACCATTTGTTGAAATTTCTCCATTGAATTGCTTCTGTACCTTTGTCAAAAACCAGTTGAACATACGGGTGTGGGTCTATTTCCAGGTTCTCCGTTCTGTTCCACTCATCTATGTGTCCATGCCTCTGTGAATATCACAGGATCTAATTACTGCAGCTATCATAGTAAAGACTTAGTATTAACAGTGATTTCTCCCACTTTTTTCTTGTCAAAATTGTTATAGCTATTCTAAGGCAATTTTAGAATAAGTCTGTCTATGAATATAAAAAGCCTTGCTAAAATTTTGATAGGAAATGCTTTGACGTTATAGATCAATTTGAGAAGCACTGACATCCTCAAGTTGAGTATTTCAACGCATCATCACTGTATGTCTCTCCATTTATTCCATCAGCACTTTGTAACTTTCATTATACAGATCTCATTTTATTATATATATATCTAAGCATTTTATTTTCTTTGGAGTGACTCTAAAAGTTACTGTGTTTTTAATTTTGGTTTTCCAATGTTCATTGATAGTATACAGAGACGCAGTTGACTGTTGTGTGTTGATTTTGTATCCTGCAGCCTGCTGACCTCGCTTACCAATTCTAAGAATTTATTTCTTTTGGTTTTTGGTAGATTCTTTAAGATATTCTATGTAAATGATTATATCACTTGCAAATAGCAATGGTTTTTCTTTCCTTCCAATATGCAGGCCTTTTCTTTCTTTTTCGTGACTGATAACAGTGTGATGAGAACACATCTCCTCACCTTGTCTCTGGTCTCAGCGGGGAGGTATATTCAGTCTTTCACTATTAAGCATGATGTTCACTGTGGGTGTCTGGTGGATGCCCTTTATCAAGGTGAGGTAATTTCCCACTATTCTTAATTTGTTAGGAGATTTTTTTTTTAATCGTGATCTTATTAAATGCATTTTTTCCTGCATCAATTGATATAATCACATTTTTTCTTCTTTAATATGGTGGATTACACTGATTGATTTAGAATAGCTACTTTAACGTCTGAGTCTTAATGCTGATATATGGAGCCCCTGTGTCTGTTTTATTGTCTGCTATTCTACTGATTCCATTTTGTTATCCTGGCTCTCTGTGTACCTAGTTATTTCTATCTACACCAGACACGACACTACACTTGCAAAACTGCTGACAGGAATAATTTGAGACACCAAGATAATATTGTCTTCCTCCCAAGAGGCTTCTGTCAGACCTGAAGCACTAGCAATCCAGGATTCCCCTAACCCAGGGTCAGTGACTGAGATGATCTGAGGGTGACCGGCACACTCTCTGAGGGCCTGTCTGCTTCGGTTCACCCTTACTCTTCAGGTGCTTCCCTTCAAGATCCCAACCTCAAGTAAAAGGTTCGCCAGGATGTGCCTGGTTGGCAGACCACAGACTCTAATTCCTCCCGTCCTAGTCCTGCGATGCTCTCAAAAGCATCTTGCTGCTTAATTGTCTCCTTTGGAACTGGCAGACACCCCCCCTAGTCTTAAACCACAGGCTCACCTCCTGTGGCCTCTACCCTTCCCTGGACCCTGACTAAGAACATATTTACTGTTGAGCTTTTTCAGGTTTTGAAGCATATTTTTCATATTTAGTCTGAGTTTTCTCATCCTCAGGAGGTGTCACTTGATTTCTGAGTTTGCAATTGCTAAAAACAAAGTCCCTCATGACCGATCCTGAGTATCTGATGAAAGCTGTGAACCCTTTTCCAGGAAAACTACATATGCCTACAATATTTCTACACAACTTCATGGAGTTTTCTGACCCTTTGAAGCCCATCCATGAACACCAGGGTCCAAGGTCCTCAAGTTAAAAAACCCAAATATAGCCAAGGGCAGTGGCTCACACCTGTAATCCCAGCACTTTGAAAGACCGAGGCAGGAGGACTGTTTGAGCCCAGAAGTTCCAGACCAGCCTGGGTAACAAAGGGAGACCCTACCTTTACAAAACAATTTTGAAAATTAGCCGGGTATGGTGGCGTGCACCTGTAGTCCCAGCTACTAGAGAAGCTGAGGTGGGAGGATTACCTGGGTCCAGGAGGTCAAGGCTACAATGAGCCGTGACTGTACCATTGCATTCCAGCCTGGGCGAAAGAATCAGACCCTGTCAAAACAAACCAACCCCAGTATAATAAAGGAACTATGTGGTAGTTATAGTTCACCTGTACTGAAAGCTTTCTCTGCCAGGTACTGTGCTTCCAGCCCTGTCATCATGCTTATCTTGCACATGGCCCTCACAGCCTGCAGGAATTGCGGCTTGTTAAAGTGCAGAGCTGACTCCTGAGGAAGGCCAGTGTTGCTGGGCCCAGGAGGACTTTCTACTGCTGCTGCAGCCAAGATGCCAAGCCCTGAGTCGACGTAAAGGAGTTAGTAGGCAGAAGGTCAAGAAACAAAGTCTCAAGCCTGGGCATGTTCTGAACGGATGAAGCTATCCAAAGAGCCCTTCTGAGTGGGTGCAACACCACAGCAGAGGTCCCCACAGGACCCAAAAATAGTAGTGAAGCAGGCATCAGTGGCCAAATTCCAGGAGTCCCTAGAGAAAGGGTTGATCTCATCAGGGGAGAAGGTCTACAATCATGAATATAATCACAGATTGAGACTCAGCCTCCTAGGACGGGCACAGGGCTCCATGCCAGAGTCTTGGCTCAGAGCTGTTAAAGGCCCCTAAGCCAGCACTCGTGGTCATATCATGACCCAGCAGCCAATGGAGACGGAATTTCTGAAATGCCACCACAGTTCACTGTCTTTAGCTTGGGACTTAGGTGGGAAAGGGCTGTAGAACACAACAGTGGCTCTTGATGGGGCCAATTCAAAATCCAGTAATCTGCTATTAAAACATTTCTGTGGCTTTATTGGCATTTAGTGGTTAAGGAAAACTAGAAGTATACCATGTAATAGCAAACTGTCACACGCAATTTTCAGATGTTCCACTGTACCATCATGTATGTAGAACCTTCTTTTAGAGCCTAAAGCTGTTTTACATAGAAATACAAAATATGTTTTGCATGTTCTGGCATCCTCTGACTTCTCCGAAAATGTAACTACCCTGTTGATCAAGGGAGATTTTACAGAAGTTTCATCACAGCTTTATCAAGAGTTGCCCATCATTTGGGAAAATCACCTCCTGGAAGGCAAGGCCACACAAGGCCATCGTCTATCAGTCTGAATTTGCAGTGCTCACATTCTCAGAGAGCCCATGTGTAGATGCACGTATCTGTTCATGATGTCTCCCAGCCTCATAAGACGCAAGTACTTACACTGGAAATGTACATTATCTTATTAATACTATTTTTCTTTTTCCTTTTTTAGGGACAGAGTCTTACTAGAAACAGGTCCAGACTGGAGTGCAGTGGCGCCATTACAGTTTATTACAGCCTCCACCTCCTGGGCTCAGGTGATCCTCCCACCTCAGCCTCCCAAGGAGCTGGGACCACAGATGTGCGTCAGCATGCCTGGCTAACTTTTAAACTTTTTTTGTAGAACTGGGTGTCGCTATGCTGCCCAGGAACTCCTGGGCTCAAGTGATCCTCCTGCAGTACTGAGATTACAGGTGTGAGCTAATGTGCCTGATCTAGTTTTTCTTTATATTGTAGTAAAGGCAATATATATATTTTTTGTTGAAAGAGTATTTTGAATTTCATTTCAGGATCTCCAAGCAGGTATTATAAAACATCTGTTCTTAAAAACTGGTGTTGGATCTCAATGGGTTTAGACCTTGCCATGTATCATATCCTTAAAACAATCTGTTCCACAGACTGCACTCTGGCCAGTTTTCACAGCCCCCCCCCCCCCCCCCCTAGTACTTAAAATCCTTTCCTCCTGCTGCTGCTTAGATACAGAGGAGCCTCCCCAGGATTGACTCTGCAGCCCCATCCTGCACCCACAGCCCTCTCTGCCTCCTTGGGCCCCTCCTACTCGCCATGCCTCCTCCCAGTGCGTTCTGCTCACCTCCCACGTCCCCTTCCCTCTCCCCCTCACCTACTGAAGCCCTAATTGCTCTTCCGGTGTCAGCTCCAGCCGAGACCACCTCGGGTCCATTTGCCATGACCTTACTAGCCACCCTTCTCCCAGGGCATGGTCTCTCGGTCTAAGAAAGTACTGACTGGTGGCTGTTTGCCTCCTGGACCATCTGACCACCGGGCAGTGCCCGGTGCACACAGGCACTCCATTTGTTGAACGGACGGGTGAGGGAACAGAGAAGAAACCACCACCAGAGGCTCCTGGTTTCCATTCCAAGGATGAGTGTTTACAGTAGTGACTTCCAGAGTTCTGAAAGGTACACATTTGCCTTGGTACAATGGCTCTGCTGTTTAGGTGAAACCTTCCATACTTCATTTCCCCGCAAAAGTTTTACATTTTAAGAAGTCTCTATACAACAGAAGAGGATATTTATTAGATGAAAAAATTTACCCAGCTTATACGAACCCTCTTTGTTTCTTAATAAACACTTATCTTATTTTCAGGATGATTGATACAAGTTAGTATCTATCTGCTCCATGTGGTATAGCTACTGATAATAATATGTATTTTATATTTAAAAATTTTATTTTGGTGTAAATTTAGAGTGGGTAAACCTCTCATTTCTAAGTTTTCATGGTCAAATCTTCAAGACTACAGATGAACACAAACAGATGCTCTTACAAACACCAGTGAATACCTGGTGTTGGAAAATCTGGCACATGAACCACAACTGGGAGCTCACACATGGTAGCAGTCAGGAACCCTGGATCTCAGAGCAAAGCTGCTGGGATTCACACTGGTATCCACCACTTACTGGCTACATTACCCTAGGAAGCTCAACTCACCTATCTAATGAACCCGAGTTCCTCATCTACAGAATAGGGATATAATAATAGTTCCCAACTCAGAGTTGGTGAGGGAATTAACTGAGGTAAGTCTTACTTCAAAATGTGTGAAATTTGTAAGCAGTCAATAAGTGTGTATCATAAACAATACTATGGCAGTTGTCCGTCCACAAGCCACTCTGTAAACCATCAAGGAGGCCTAAGCGGCTGTTTACGGGAGAGCGGCAACATGACAGCAGAGTCAGGGATGTGGACTTGACCCAGCTCCTTCATTTACCAAATGGGGGATTTCAGGCAAATGCCTGACATTTCTCATCTCATCTATAACATGGAGATAATTATATCTGCCCTGGAGTATCATGAGGTTGTTGTGGGAATTAAATGAGATATATGAATTTCCTTTAAAATTTACAAAACAGCATTAAAATCTAAAGTATTAATGTAATTGTTATTTTCATTAGAAATTGATTATTCTTTGAGTAACTTATGCATATAACAAGCAGATGACATAAATAAAGACCATGTTTTCTTAAAAAATATACTCACCTAAGGAATAAAAGGTGCATATTTTAACTTCAAGATATTTATTTGAACCAGGAATAAAACTGTCTCAATCATGAACACAGTCAAGTGTTATTTTAAATTCAGACAGATAAAAAGCACTTTCCAGAACACGTCAACTAAGATTATGCTGAGCTTAAGCTGTAGTACATTTCCCATCAAAAAAGCAAATCTGCACAATGAATTGCCTTTTATAAATGTGGGCTGGTACTATGCAATATAAAAATACAATTAACAAAACAGAACATTTTTGAAAGTTTTCAACAATGTAGTATAATGCATAAAATTTAAGATAATTTGACTTGCTTCCTTTTTAAACAACATTTAAAGTACATGTTAATGCCAATTAAAAAATTTTTTTTTTTTTTGCATAAATCAAGAGGGAAAAAGCATACACATAGCGCACACACACCCCCTTGCACTGCTAGTCTCTCATCATTTCCAGCTCAGTTAACCTCTGTGAAACTAGTACAGGAAAAATAAACCATGCTGCTACTGTGGCGAAGACCACACAACTTTTTAATGGAACTGTTCCAAGGCTTGAAGTTCCATTTGAAAGTCACTAACAAAACCTTTGGAAATGTTAAGAAAAAAAGCAAGCCAAAGAATTGAAGGCCTGGCAAGTCTTGAAGCCCATACTTATCCACACTCGTGAAAAGTAATCACGAGTCAAGTCTGGTTCTCTCTTTCCCTCTGCATTTTCTTCAAAGCAATCCACTAACAAAACTGCAATTTCCTTTTGCAGTGAAAAAAAGAAAAGGATGAAGGGAAAAAAACAGTCTGCATAAACAAAATTCAGGGAAAGAAAATTTGTGCCACCACACAAGAACTACAATTATTTCTTACCTAATCCACATTGAAATCTGTTGGGTTAGTACCTAGTGATTTAAATTTGTTCCTTTTTGCGTAAGAAACAAACACCACACTCTAAAACTAGCCAAGACACAGGGGCCACCTACTTAGATAGCTGTAGATCCATTTTTAACTCACAGGTTTAAAGGTTTCCAAGCTTAAAAAGATTTCCAGAAACCAAGTACCTTAATATACTCCAAACCTCAGACTGGTGATACTGCATTACTTTCTATAAGATACACACCTATATTTTGCTTAAAGAAGTATTTTCAGCTTTTACCCATTTAATCTAATATATAAGGCAGATGGTTCTTGACAACTATAATCTTGGAAGAAAACTGAAAAAATCAATTAGACATTTGGCAGAACTCAAAAAACAGCCTTATTTAATAAGTTCATTGTCATGCAAATCACCTACAACGTCAAATGTATAAAACTGTATTGAGCTCAGAGAAGTAGGAACATTTCCTCTTCATCCATGTGACTGGAGACTAAAAGACGACTCCAGGAGTGCTGCTGGCTGGGAAGAGAACTGGGGAAACTGCCCCAGCAGAGGTGGCGATGTCGGGGCAGACAGAACTGGGCTGAACGGGGGCGGGGCTGCCTCTAGAAAGAGCCAGCTCTTCCAGCGCAGGTGAGGAGTGAGGCAGCTTCTCACCAGTGAGTCAACCTTGCCATAAGTTGCCAACAAATGTGCTCAGGGCAAAGGAAGCAGATCAGATGCTATGGGATTCTTTTTCTAATGACAAAAGTTTGTTCTGTGGGGCAGTTAGCCCCTTTCAATTAAGAAGTAATTACATTCTAAAGGATTGGTTACAAAGCAAGATAAACTAAAAATGGAAAGTGTGAAATAAGAATAAAGGCAAAAAATAATAGCTATTTTGCCAGTTACATTCTTTTTCTTCTTCATCCCCAAACTAGAAATCAATTGAAAAACAAAAAAGATTAGGTAACTGAGGCAAATGTGGTTAGAAACATCCCAAGTATATACAAGAATGATGAGTTCTGTCATTACTGAAATTGCCGCAGATTCCACGAATGGCAAGAAATCACATATGAAAGATGGCAATCTACAATGTTTGTTAAAAGTCACATATTACAATTCAGATAGGTTCAGATTATGTCAAACTACAAAGAAATATCAGCTAAATAAGTAAAAGGGATCGTAACTCTAAAACCTATGACTCCTTATTAAATTTACAAGAGGACAATGGCAGCTTTGCTTGATAACTGATTTATAAAAAGACACATGAGGCCAGGCACAGTGGCTCATGCCACTTTGTAATCCCAGAATTTTGGGAGGCCTGAGTGGGTAGATCACTTGAGCTCAGGAGTTCAAGACCAGCTTGGGCAACATAGCAAGACCCCATCTCTACAAAAAACACAAAAATATAGCTGGGCATGGTGGCACGTGCCTGTGGTTCCAGCTACTTGGGAGGCTGAGGTGGAAGGATCGCTTGAGCCCAGCGTTGGAGGGCACTTCAGCCTTGTGGCTGGGTGACAGAGTAAGACCATCTCAAAACAAAACAAAACAAAAAAAAAACCTCAAAATGTGCAGGAGACAGTTCATTAAAACCTCATAACTGTAGGCTAATCTCACTCTACATTATATATATTAGCAGCTTTTAAGTTTTCTGGTCTCAGTTTTCCAAAACAAAACAGAAAGTTTTGATTGTCACTGTTTTACATTTTTTTGCAAATCTCTTTAATGTTTGTCTCAATAGAAGACAGCTGTGTTCTCCTATCTGTTGCAGCATTCAATCTGTTGTGATATGCTGCTTTAGTTCAATTTCTAAAGAAAATCCAGCATAATACAATTACATAGCTGGAAAAGGGAGGACCTCGCAGGCCTCCTGAAATAGTCTTGAAGACCCCAGAGTCCTTGGACCACATTTTCAGAGCTGCTAATCTATAACACAAAAACACAAACAATGTATACTTACACTTAGGATGGAGTGGAGGGGATATAGAACTGTAAGTATCATCAGGAGCACAGAGGCACCATGTTCAATAACAAGACACGGTTAGTATATACTAATGTGTTCTTTATAGACAAAAGGCCAGGAAAGTAAAATAATTTCAAGAACAGTAGTTTAAACTTATGTAAAATATTTCACTGAAGGAACCACAAAAAGTAATACGTAGAACATTTTGTCTTCTAGTCGTCCATTACTCATGTCTCTCATATGGCTACATATCTGTTTTATGAATGGAATTCAAGAAGCTTCATCTATATAGACCCATGGATATCCATCATGAGGACATTAATGAGACAGACTAGTCAGGCATTGGTAACTGGGGAGCTGTTCTGAGAGCATGCCTGCAAACAGAAACCTGCTGAACTTCCACTGGGTCTCAGGCCGCCCACTCGGCGGGAACCACAACACGAGTCTGAAATGAGGGATTAAGAACTTCCAAAACACATTATTTGTGTGCAGGAGGGTTGGCCTTGGTGTCTTAATGCAAATCTGACACCCATCAGGAAGCTCAGGAAAGGGGAGACTAAACACTTAGTCATAAGTATATGTTAACCAGTAATATGAAAATTAAATCTGTCAAAATCCTCGCTTTTGATATGGTTACCAAACTCCAAATGGTGACTTCGAAAATCAAACCCAACCTGCCTTACCCTACTCCATTTAAAAGTAAATGTAATTCTTCAATTTATATAGAAGAAAGACAAATCCAAAAGCAAGTTAAATTCAGCATCCTTAACTTGTACCAGTTGCACCCAGACTCTGGAGTTCCAATCTCCTCTGCCAGAGGGTCCCACATCAAACACCCAATGGTTCCCCATAAACAGAATGGAACGTACCACAGAACAAAGGGTGCCCAAAATAGCTTCAAAATACCAAAGGGGATTAGCCAGCAATTTTTGTCTTAAATTAAGCTGTTATGATCTGAAGCTTGGCAAGAAGCATCAGAATAGAGAATTAGATTAGCTTTATCATAAATGAAAATGACTAAAGCATTTTTTAAATGCTTTCATGAACAACAACAGAACTCCAAAAATTATGTATAGCACTCCATTCTATATAGGTATGACTGTAAAAGGAAGTTACTCCTTCTAAAATGTATAATCACACCACTTTCTCTTTAAGCTGGCTTTGACAATGTCATTATAAATTATAATTGCTGGCAATTCATTTTTAATCAGCTTAGGTAAAAAAAAAAAGGTCCCGTATACTATGACTTTATTAAGGACTATATCTTATGATATATACATTTAAACTATTTTTACATAGTTCTTTCATATTACTCAATTATGTGTGCTTATATAAAATAGCAGCTAAGATATCATATTTTATATTTAAAAAAACTTGACAACTGTCTTTAATTAAATATATATGAAGACTAGGAACAGTCTGTCTATAACTTAAAGCAACAAGACAGCACCCCCTAAGGAAACCCCTAGGGAAGGAAAGAAGAGAAAGGTGCACATTTGTAATATTAACTGTTCTTTATTAAAATATCTGTGTTTCTCCAAGTCTTTCCTTTAAAAAACAAAAAAACCCTTTCAGAGAAAATGGTAAAGCTTTGGAATGATACATTTCCATTTGTGCACATTTATTACTTAAAAGAACTCCTCCCCAGAGAAACTAATGGAGAGCTTTAATAAACTCTGTAATTCTCATTAACGAACAAAAACTAGTGACTTGCTTCTTTTATCAATATTCATTAACATTAAAGACTAAGATCATAAAAGCTTCAAAAAAGGGAAAGTAGAAGAACAAAACAGGCTAGCAAGAACAACATTTTTGAATGAGGAAGAAAAAACTTTGCAAATGACTCAAATCTTCATTTAATCAAACAAACATCAAAGGAAACAAGGGGTAAAAGTTAAATTTTTTAAAAATAAGGAAATAAATTGATAAAATTCAATTTACCAGGATTTATAATGAAAAGTTGCTAATTTCTCCAAAGAGCAAAATATCCTACTGGTCATTTTCAGCTTTTGTGCTGAAACAGACTTTGGGAGTATTAAGAAATGTTTTATTTTGTTGCCCCAAATAAAAGCTGGAAAAAGAAAGCAAAAGCATACACAAAAAGGTTTTGCCTGAAAAAGAAAACATTCTAAACAACAAAAATTTAGAGGAGAAGGCGGGAGGAGGAGGAGGGAGAAAGGGAAAACAACCTAAAAGAAATGCTATACTTTTTCAAAGTAAAAATCCTGAAAAGCCTGTGGAATGCTGTTTACTTGTGCTCTTGCAAGGGGACTGGCCTGCCTGAAACGTCTGCGGACCATGACCACCCACACTATGGGAAGCATGATGATTAAAGAGTGTGCTGGATCCCGGTATCTGCCAGCGTGGTCTGCGCCATGTTGTAATTATTAAATTTGCAGTCTTTTTATAATCTGTTGCATGTGTTGTGGCAAGTCCCCTACATCGTCTAACAAGGAAACCACTGAGCATAAATAGCAAGTTATTTTTAATGTGCACAAATAGCTAAAAAACTGGACACTTTTAACATTATGCTTTCAACTTTCACAAAAATGGTTTAACTTACTATACATCTAACGCTGCAATGAAAACAGATATGCCACTCCAAACTCCCTTTCAAGCTCTTAAAGAAGATAGACAGCCCAAGTTAAACCTCTTACTCAACAGCTAAGATGCAGGTTAAACATGCACCAAGGGAACAATAACATTCACCCTGACATCTGTCCAGTGATTAAACACACAGGAGAACACCAAAAAACACAGCAGCTGTAAAATTCTGCAGGTTTGTTTACCCCCAAACTTTGTTTTGTAACAAAAATTTGCTTTCCATTCTGTCTAATTTTGTTCATGATGACAGTAATGGGGCTGCAAAGACATGATTTTCCGGGAGCATTATCCCAGGTATGGTGTTTAAGGGTCAGTCAGTCGCCCAGGACAGGAACTCAGAAAAGGAGGTGAACTAATGAATGGGAGTACAACCAAACTCTGCTCCACCCCTAGCCCCCAGCTCCGCACTGCATGTCTTCTCTGTAGGAGCCAAGATAATATCAAGTTTGTTTTTTTTAAAGGGCAAGTCAGCTCAGCCAGAAATTGGCAGGCCAGCCTGGCTCAAAGGTGAGCAAGGAAGACCCCAAACCTCCACCTAAACTGGTCTGTATCAGGGTGCCTGCCTTGGCAGGGGCAAGTGAGTGAACTCACATGAAGAGCTGGCCACGGCTTCTATCACTAAAAAGGAAATAAACCATAAAGAAGAAAAAGAAAAGAAAAGAGCTACAAGAATTTTTTAAAAGATCCTTTCTAGAAGCATAAAGTCAAAACAACCAAAAAATCCCCAATTCCATCTCTGCAGTGCTCCTGCCAAGAAGAACCCTTTCATCTGGAGGACAGATGGCAGTCTCCTATCCCTCTGCCCAGTGATCAAAGTCCTTCAAGATTATTTGCATAGGTTAAGCAAGGAATGAAAACTCCTCCTTCCCAAACATACCCACCAAAAGCCATAAAATCCTAAAACCACAAGCCCGAGACTCAGAAAACCAGCTTTGAACTGTGCCGGCCTCCAGGAGATGCAACACTGCCCATCTCCCTCTGCCTGATGCTCCCTAGAACTCCGGGTGGCTCCACTGCTCAGACCAGGCTCAGACCAGCAGGTCAGGCGGACAAATCCCAGGCGCCCCGTCGCTGACAGTGTTACAACCTCCCCACCAGCCGCCCCCACCGATTTCATTACATACTGTGCCTGCGGCAAAATGTGACAAAGGTAAGAAACAACACGAAGCTGCGGGAGCCATAAAGCCGTTTGTTTAGAGGCTTAATACAACTTAACAAATTTTACTTCATCCTGAGGAAGAGGAACGAAGTGTGAGTGTGTGTGTATGTGTGTGTCTGTCTGTCTTTTCGGTGTTTATTTAAAAATTTTAATAATACAGATTAGACTACATTTATGAGTGTGACACAAATGGCTCTGACTGTAATATTTCAACCTAGATGTTAAAAATCCATCTTCTAATAAACTTTGCAGGGAAGAGGTAAGGGACAGGAGAGTACTGAACTCTGAAACTGCCTTCTGCTAATCCATAAGACTTTTTTTTTGAGATGGAGTTTTGCTCTTCTCGCCCAGGCTGGAGTGCAATGGTGCAATCTCGGTTCACCACAACCTCTGCCTCCCGAGTTCAAGTGATTCTCCTGCCTCAGCCTCCTGAGTAGCTGGGATCACAGGCATGCGCCACCACGCCTGGCTAATTTTCTATTTTTAGTAGAGACGGGGTTTTTCCACTTTAGTCAGGCTGGTCTCAAACTCCTGACCTCAGGTGATCCGCCCGCCTCAGTCTCCCAAAGTGCTGGGATTACAGGCATGAGCCACTGCGTCCAGCCTCCATAAACTTTTTAACAGAAAAGTCACCCATATTATCTCCTACTATGTCATTGCAAAGGATACTATCAAGAGAATTTAAAGAAAAGCCACAGAGTAGGAGAAAATATTTTCAAAAGACATATCCATATAAAGAACTGTTAAAACTTAACTAGAAGAAAACTACTTGATTAAAAACGGACCAAAGACCTTAATGAACACCTCATCAAAGAAGACATACAAATGCAAAATAGCATACAAAAAGATGCTCCACATTATATGTCATCAGGGAAATGAAAATTAGAATAGCAATGAGATACCACTCTATACCTACCAAAATGGCCCAAATCCAGAACCCTGCAAACACCAAATGCCAACAAGGATGTAGAACAACAGGAACTCTCACCCACTGCTGGTGGGGATGCAAAACGGTGCAGCCACTTTGGAAGACATTTTGGCAGTTTCTTATAAAACTAAGCATACCCTTACCATATTCTCCAGCTACCATACTCCTTGATATTTACCCAAAACAGCTGAAAACTTGTGTCCCCACAAACACCTGCACACAGATGTTTTTAGCATCTGTGTTTTAGTAAACATAGGTGCTTTACTCATAATTCCAAAACTTGAAAGCAACCAAGATGACCTTTGGTAGGTGAATGGATAAGCTGTAATATATCCAGACAATGGAATGTTATTTTGCACTTTAAAAATGAGCTACTAAATGATATTACCAAATGAAAGAAGCCAATCTGAAACAGCTAGATAATCTATGATTCCAACTACAGGACATTCTGGGGAAGGAAAAAATGTGGATACAGTAAGAAGATGACTGGCTGCTAGGGATTAGGGAGAAGAGGGGAACGAACAGGGAGAGCACGAATCATTTCTAGGCAGTGAAACCACGCTGCGTGATGCCGTAATGGTGGACACGTGTCATTGCACATCTGCCCAAAACCACAGAATGTACACTACCCAGAGTGAGCCCCAGTGTCAACGACAGACTCTGGGTGATAAGGACGTGTCAGGACAGGTTCATCAGTTGTGACCAATGCATCCCTCTGGAGGGGAATGTTGATAACAGGGGAGGCATGTGTAGGAATGGCGAAATATGGGAAATACCTGTACCTTCCACTGAATTTTGCTGCGAACCTAAAACTGCTTTAAAAAATAAAGTTTATTCTTTTTAAAAGCCCATCTATGAATTAAAACAAAATAAAATATGTCTGTCTGTTGGGAGCAGTTCCCATTTCAGTAAACGGCAACTTGATGTAAAATCCTGGGAGTCTCCTTGATGTTCTTTCTCATCTGGCCCCCTTTATAAAATACACCATCAATATCTATTGATTATATTTCCAGACAAAATCTCCAATTCATCTGCTTCCCTCCATCCCAAGGTAATCACTCTGGTTCAAGCCTCATAACCCCTTGCCTGGCCATGTAACAACCGACTTCCACTCTGGCCTGCTCCAGCGGGCAGCCTGCTAAAGATTATAACCTGGAATGTCTGCATCCAGATATATACCCAGAGAGACTCTTGCACATGTATACCAGGAAATCCGCACAGAAATATTCAGAGCTCTACCATTTCTGACAGCAGAACCTGGAGATTAACACACTCCACCCTGGCACAAATGAATGCACACGACGACCACACGCACCAACAATGAATGCACATGACCACATGCACCAACAATGAATGCACACGACGACCACATGCACCAACAATGAATGCACACGACGACCACACGCACCAACGATGAATGCACACGACCACATGCACCAACGATGAATGCACACGACCACACGCACCAACGATGAATGCACACGACGACCACACGCACCAACGATGAATGCACACGACCACACGCACCAACGATGAATGCACACGACCACACGCACCAACGATGAATGCACACGACGACCACACGCACCGACAATGAATGCACACGACCACACGCACCGACAATGAATGCACACGACGACCACACGCACCAACAATGAATGCACACGACGACCACACGCACCAACATTGAATGCACACGACCACATGCACCAATGAATGCACACGACGACCTGCACCAACAATGAATGCACACGACGACACGCACCAATGAACGCACACGACCACACGCATCAACAACAATGAATGCACACGACTACATGCGCCAACACGAACAAATCTCAGGAACATACATCAGCGAGCAAACAAGCAGGTGGCAGAAGAACACATGTCATTATATCTCCATAAAACTTTAGCAACAGGAAAAATTAATACATATTATTTATGACTAAATCAATACATAGCAAAACTATTTTTAAGAAAGCAAGGCAACAATAAATAGAAAATTCAAGACAGGAAGAGAGAATAGGATATGTGAGCAGGGACAGTTATGTGAATGATATTGAACATATCAGTAACATTCTATTCCTAACACTGGATGATAGATATGTGTTGTTATTCTTTAAATTATAAAATGATATACTTGGTTAAAAAAGCAAGAGAAGTCTCAATTAAAATGGTAAAAAAAAAAAAAAAATTTCAGACTTAATAAACCTTACCTTAATCAGAAACTCAGTTCCCTAACAATGACAATCACAACAATGACAATAATTAACATTTATTGAGGACATAACATCAGGCATTGTTCTAAAAGCTTTCCACACACACACACACACACACACACACACACAATATACGTAAATAATCACTTAATCCTCCCAACAATCCTACAAGGTGGTAAAGTTATTTTGTCACTACAGATGGAAAACTGTAATTTTGAAAAGTTATATGACTTGCACAAGCTAATAAGCTAATAAGCCACTCACCAGGATTTGAACCCAGGCAATTAGTTATGCTGTAGAGTACTTGGCATAGCCGTTCCAAAATTCAGTCTCAATTTGGTATAACTCCTTTTCAATCTGATTTAGATGCCCAACAATTTTTCTCACCTTAACAATCTTAACAAATGGCAATTATGACAGAATGGAGACTCGGAACACACGTCATATATATAACATAGACTCTATCTATATATACTAAGAGGACAGCTTACAACAGATCTTTGTAACCTGAAAATGTTAATTTTACCAAGGTCAAGCAGCATATTAATATATATACTAACCTGTAAAACTACTTAAAAATTTCCTGAAGCCTTACCAATTTTTTCAAAGGATTTTAAAGCACTCCAGTTATCTTCAGGACTTCTAACCCTAGCAAGCTATTATATGTATCCTCCTGCTCAGGAAACTAGAAAACTGAACAAAATATTTTCAGACACTTGACAACAGGCAGCACGAGACTGTGATCCTGAAAGCAGAAAAACCAATGAGGGAAGCGCTCTGACTGGCCTGGCTTTCTGCCTGGGTGCACTTTCTGAACCAGGGCTGTGGAGCCATCGTGAGCAGAGCACGTGAGCAGAGCACGTGAGCAGAGCACGTGAGCAGAGCACAGAAGTTTCGCTGAGTTAAGGAGGCCGACACTGGAGTTTGATAAGGCAAAGGCAGCTAGAATTTGAGAGCCAAGAAGGAAACCAGATAGAGAAAAGGCTCTGGAAATCAACATGGGGGCTCTGAGTTTTTGGCTGAATAATAATCTGTGCATATGTAGGGTGAAACTCCACAAGGGCAGATAAAATTAGCCCTGGAGAAAGGCTACTATAGACCTGCCCCAACAACGTTTACAAACAAGCCTGGAAAGGATAGAACTAATCGACAAAACATAAACATCTGCTGGGATAAAACAACACTCTCTCTAAAAGAAGACAACATCATGAAAACCTTCATCAGTGCAATGTTCACAACACCTGGCATCTAATAAAAAGTTACTGGGCATGCTCCGAAGCAGGAACCTATGACCCATAACCACAACGGAAAGCAGCGTAAGGAAGCAGGCTGGAAATGGCAGAGATGAGGGAAGCAGCAAAGACCTTAAACAATTACATGTATTACAGGTATTTAGAGAAAAACATAATCAGGAGAGAAATGAATGGGAAAAAAAAAAACAGAACCAGTCACAGCTTCTACAGATATAGAATACAATATATGAAATAAAAAACACACAAAGCAAAATTAAGCAGATTAAATACTTCAGGAGAGAGACTTAAAGAAAGATTTAAAATTGTTCTTTCTTTAAACCTTTTTTTAAAAGAAAAATCTTTAGAAATTTAAAGACATAGTAATAAAACTATCCAAAAGGAAGCAGAGAGAAAAAAGATGGGGAAAATTATGACAAGAACCTCAGTGATCTTTGGGAAAACCTCAAGCAGGTTAACACTGATGATTCAAGTCCTAGGAAAGGGGTACATGACAGAAAAAGCACTTAAAGGAATGATAACTAAATTTTTTCCAAATCTGATGAAAACTATAAATGCACAAATACAGGAATCTCGAAAGACTCCAACGAGGATGAACAGAAAGAAAACCACACCATGGTACACATAATCAATCTTCTGAACATCTACGATAAAGAAAAAATTCCGAAAAGCAGCCTAAGTAGAAAAAGACACAGATGAGCAAAGACAAAAATGACAACAGCCTTCTCAGAAACTATGCAAGACAGAGGTAATGGTACCTCTTTAAAGTACCAAATAGCAAAGAAAAAAACTGTCAAATTAGAAATCTATCATGCAAAACTGAAGGTGAAATGAGGCCTCTTTCAGGCAAACCAAAGCTGAGAAAATTTGTCAGCAGCAGACACGCACTCCAAGCAATGGTAAGGGAAGCTCAAGAGGAGGGAAAGTGCCATCACATGGAAACATGTACCTGCAGGAAGAAAGGGAGAGCGCTGAAAAGAGAGAATCTGTGGGTAAACAGAAAAGACTTTTTCCTTACTTGTCAATTTTGTTAAAACAGCAATTTTGTTTAAAACTAAATAAATAATACACTGTGGGTTTATAAAATGTTTAGAAGTAAATGCAGCACTAGGATCAACAGAAGGGAGAGGAGATGTGGCTGTAGACTGTGCTGAGGTTCTAGCAGCATACACATATGTTATGTGCTCTATTTTCAAGTAATATTTGTAGTCACGTATTAGGCAAAATATGAACATTATAAATCCTAGAGCTGTGCTTCCCAACACAGTAGCCACTGACCACACGGGCAAATGAAAGCTTGAAATGTGGTTTGTCTGAACTGAGATGTGCCACAACTTACACACTGACTTTCAAATATTTAGTACGAGACAGAGAACAAAGTCTCTCATTCTGTTTATTTTGACCACGTTGCAATGACACTTTCATTACACTGGGTTAAATACAATGTTTTTATAATTCATATCATTTCTTTCTTTTGAAGTTTTAGTGTTGCTAATGGGAAATATGGGGCTCATAATTGTGGCTCACATTATTTTTCTATAGGACATTGCTGCCCTAGAGCAGCCAGCAAGAGATAAAAAGACATACCTAATAAGCAAAAAGTAGAGACAAAAGGAAGGAGTAAAAACCATCAGTCAAGAGTTAGAATAACCAAAACAATCCCAAGAAGAACTAAGCTAGAAGGCTCACACTTCCTGATTTCAAACTCACTAAAAAGCTACAGTAATAAAAACAGTGTGGTCCAGGCATAAAGACGGACACCCAGATCAGCAGAACAGACTACAGAGTCCAATAACAAACCCTGCGTATCTGGTCGAATGATTTTTAACAAGGGTGCCAAGGTCATTCAATGGGAGAAGACAGCCTTTTCAACAAATGATGGTGGGAAATTCTGAACATCTATATGGAAAAGAATGCAACTGTGTGCCCTCACCTAGCCCCATATACAAATATTAACTCAAAATGCATCCATGGCTTACACTGAAGACCTAAAACTATAACATTCTTAGAAGAAAACATCGGGCAAAAGCTTTATGACAATAGATTTGGCAATGATTTCTCGGTATGACACCAAAGGCATGGGCAAGAAAAGAAAACAATAGGCAAATCAAACAGTCCAAATTGAAAACTTTCAAAAGACACTAGGGATATAGTAAATAGGCAATCCACAGAATGGGAGAAAATATCTGCAAATCTTATACCAGGATAAGGGATTAATACCCAGAATGCATAAAGCACTAAAACTCAACAATAAAAACCAAACAACACAACTGAACAATAGATGGACTGAATAGACATTTCTCCAAAAATGACATACAAATAGCTAACAAGCACATAAAAAGATGTTCGACACCATGAATCATTAGAAAAATGCAACTCAAAACTATTACAATGTGATGCTACATTACATTCATTAGGATAGCTACTACGAAAAAAAACAGAAAATAGGCCAGGTGTTGTGGCTCACACTAGTAACCCCAGCAGTATGGCAGGCCGAGGCGGGAGGACTGCTTAAAGCCGAGAGTTGAGAACAGCCTGGGGAACAAAGCAAGGCTCTATTTCGACAGGAAAAAAACTGGAAAATTAGCTGGGCATGGTGGTGCCTGTAGTCCCAGCTACTCCAGAGGCTGGGGTGGGAAGACCAGCTGAGCCCAAGAGGTTGAGACTACAGTGAGCCAGGATCACACTGCTGCACTCTAGCCGGGGCAACACAGCAAGACCTGTCTCTAAAAACAATAATCATATTTAAAAACTAAAAATACAATTACTAGATGATCCAGCAATTCCACTTCTGGGTTTATACTTCAAAGAACTGAAAGCAGGATCTTGAAGAGATATTTGTACACCCATGTTCCCAGCAGCATTATCCACAAAGAGCTAAACTGCAGAAGCAGCCCAAGAGTCCACCGACCGATGAATGGATAAGCAAAATATGGTCTAGTCACACAAGGGAATTTTACTCAGTCTCAAAAAGGAAGGAAATGCTGGCTTATGCTGGAACATGGGTGAACCCTGATGGCATTATGCTTAGTGGAGGAAGTCAGACACAGAAAGACAAATGCTGTATGACTCCGCTTATATGAGGTACTTAGAGCAGTCAAAAATTACAGAGAGAGAACGCAGAATGGTGGTGCCGGGGCAGAGGAAAGGGAGCGTTACTGCTGAACGGGTACTGTTTCACAGTATGAAGAGAGTTCTGAAGACGGATGGTAGGAACAGCTGCACAACAATATGAATGTACTCAATACCACTGAGCTGTATGTTCAGAAATGGTTAAGATAATAAATTTTATGTGCATTTTACCACACAAAAAATATATAATAAAAAGTTTAAAAGAAACATTAAAAATAGGTCAAACTGAAATAATAAATTTGGTTATAAAAAAGAGTTCCAAACTAGCAGTAATTTTGAAAAATTAAATGGTGTAAACTTACCAGTTCAAAGACAAAGCTATCTCTTACAGTTCGGACACAGATCACTGCTTCCGCAGTAACAACTAGACAAAATGGGTAAACCACTTTGCATCTGAGGATGCAAAGAAATGTAAAAGAATTAAGTTCCATAAAAGCAAGAGCCTCTCTTAGGGGAGCAGAGAGCAGTTTATATGGTCTCTGAAGAGGTAAAGGAGAAACAAGAAAGTGAGGGAAGAAGGGGGTGGGGGAGGAGGAGAGGGAGATGGAGAGAGGGGGATGGTGAGAGAGAGTGAGGAGGACAGGAGAGAGGAGGAAAGAACAAAGAACAGATGACAAAAATAGAAAACAGCAAGGTGCTAGATGTGGCAGTTTTGAAGTCTGGTGTTAAAGATCTTTCCTACTCCTCCCCCTGAGAGGTAGGGTTTCAGATCCCTTCCCTTGAATCTGGGTGGGGTGGTATGGCTGCTCCCGCTGACAGAGTGCAGTAACTCTGATTTCTGAGGGTTGGTTACAAAAGGCTATGTAGCTTCTGCCTGGTTCTCTTGGGGACACTCTCAAGAAAGCCAGCCATGATGCTGTGAGGAAGCCAAGAAGCCCCGTGTAGAAGCCGTGGGTTCCAGATGACAGCCTCATTTGAGGAACCAGCTGACAGTATCAACTAACATCAGGAAAACTAGGGAGTAAGCACTGAGATGACTCCAGCCCCAGATGCTGAATCCTGCCAGCATGCAAGTCTTCCCAGTGGAGGCCCATTACACTGTGTAGTGGAGTTCCTGACCCAGAATCCAAAAAGGCATTAAAAGGATTATTATTTTATTCACTAATTTTGGAATGGCTTGTTACTTAACAATAGCAATTAGTATTAATGATTTAAACCAGCCATGTCAATAATTACATTACATAGCAATGTTTTACACACTAGATGAAAAGGCAGCAGTTGTCACATTAGATAAAACCAGAAACTATATGCTACCTATGAGAAACCCACTTTCAATATAAAGACACAAATAGGTTAAAAGGATGTACCCTGCAAACAGTAATCAAAAGAAAACTGTTATTGTTGTTACTGCTGTTTTAACGTCAGACAAAGCAGACTTAAGAACAAAAAGTATTACCAGGAAAAAAGAGGTTTCACAATGATAAAAGGGCCAATTCATCAAGAAGATGTAACAATTCTAAATGTGTTTATACCCAGTAACAGAGCTTAGAAACAAATAAAACAAAAAATGACAGAATTGCAAATAGCAATTAATAACTCGTAATTGGAGGCTTCAACATCATCTCTTAGGAGACTGATAAAAACAGACAGAAAACCAGAGGACTACAGGGACCTGAACAACACTATTACTGGGAAAGACTACAGGGACCTGGACAACACTATTACTGGGAAAGACTACAGGGACCTGAACAACACTATTACTGGGAAAGACTACAGGGACCTGGACAACACTATTACTGGGAGACAGTTCTCCACGGTCTGCTGCATTTCTGCTTTTGCTCCAGACCATCTTTTCAATGATATTTGTACAGCCAACCCCTTTGGAAAAGAGACAGGGTCTCATTCAGAAGAAACAGACAGGTTGGTTAACTGTCCAATAACAAAAATAATGCCTTTTTCCAGGTAAAAGGAAGTTTGCCTGCAGCCTATTATAAAAGATTTGAGCAATACAAGCTGTAGGTTCCTCAGCTGTGACACAAATCCACGTGTGCACAGTATTTACCTAGGACTCTCTGCATCTCTCCCATAGGTCTTCCAGGGAGCAGATACAAACACCAAACTCTTGTGGCTTGCTGTGCTGTGATTATAAAACCCTTTGTCTCTGACCCAGAAGTCCTATGTCTTCAGCCAGCATGCATGAAACACTGGCAGATTAACTTGTCACCCTCCAAAAAGGAAGGAAAAAAAAATCTCAGATCCGCCACAGTCTTCAATAATTATCAACCATCTTAACCCAACTGACATTTAGAAAATATTCCACCCAACATTACTTTGAAGTTTACATGGAACAATTACTGAAACAGACCAAATTCAGAACCATAAAACAATTCTCAGTGAATTTGAGAAGACTGAAATAATACAAATATATAATCAGACACAACAAAATTAAATTATACATCAGTAACAGAAAGATATCTGGAAAAGCCTCAAATATTTGTTAATTTAGAAACATATTTCTAGGCCGGGCGCGGTGGTTCACGCCTGTAATCCCAGCACTTTAGGAGGCTAAGGTGGGCAGATCACGAGGTCAGGAGATCGAGACCATCCTGGCTAACACGGTAAAACCACTTCTCTACTAAAAACACAAAAAACTAGCTGGGTGTGGTGGCAGCACCTGTGGTCCTAGCTACTCAGGAGGCTGAGGCAGGAGAATCACTTGGACCCGGGAGGCGGAGCTTGCAGTGAGCCAGATTCTGCCACTGCACTCCAGCCTGGGCAACAGAGTGAGACTCCGTCTCAAAAAAAAAACCACATTTCTAAATAACCAATGGTCAAAAAGAAATCACAAGGAAAATTAGTAAAATTTGTTTTACTAAATTTAAATAAAAACACAATGTATCAAAACTCAAGGGATGCACATAAAGCAGCAACTGAGGGAAATTTATAGCTTTAAGTCTCATGTTATAAATAAAGAAAGGTCTCTGAGCAAGTATTTGTCACCAGCTTAAGAACTAGGGGAAGAAAGATCAAATTAAATACAAAGTAAGTAGAAGAAAGAAAATCATAAAGAGCAAAAATTAAATCACAAACAACAGATAAAATCAATAAACCCAAAACCTGGCTACTTAAACAAATTTAATTTGTTAAACTGTTGCTCAGTTCATGGGGGAGAACAAAGGGAGAAGACATAAATTCCAATGTCAGAAATAAAAGAGAAGACATCATTACATATCCTACAGATACTGAAAGATTAAAGGATGTTATATCAATAAACTTGACAACAAAGATGGAATAGATAATTCTTTACATGACAAAAATTATTAACATTGACTCAAGAAGAAACAGAGAACCTCAATAGAAACTACCTATTTTTAAAAAATGAACCTACAATTTATAAACTTACCCCAAAGAAAATCTGAGGACCAGAAAGTTTCACTAGTGACTTCAATTAAACATTGAAGGAAGAAAAATAAGGGCAGGCCGAGTGTGGTGGCCCATGCCTATTATCCTAGCACTTTGGGAGGCCAAGGTGGGAGGATAGTTTGAGACTAGGAGTCCAAGACCAGCCTGGGCAATACAGGAAAACCTCGTTGCCACAAAAAATTTCAAAATTAGTCAGCTGCAGTGGTACATGCCTACAGTCCTACCTACACAGGAGGCTGAGGCAGGAGGACTGCCTGAGCCCAGGAGGTCAAGGCTGCAGTGAGCTATGACTGGCCACTGCACTCCAGCCTGGGCAATAGAGGGAGACCCTGTCTCAAAAAATAATAGTAAGAGTGGATTACCCTGAGGTTGAAACAAAGACACTGTAAGAAAACAATAGATCAGTATTTCTCATGAACATAGACATAAAAATCCTTAATATTTTAGCATACAGCAGCAATATATTACAAAAGTAACACTGCATGACTAAATGGGGACCATCCCGGTAATGAAAAGTAGGTTTAACACTAAAATCAGTGACTGCATTCTCCATACTAGAATTAATAGTATAAAGAAGAAAAAATACATGATCATCTCAACAGATGCAGAAAAAGCATTTAAAAATATGCAGCATTTGATAGGGTGATATCAGTTAGATGGCAGACTAGGATGGCCTCTCCGTTCACCCATGGAAATATCAAGTAAACAACTACACACTGATTAAAATGGTCTTGTGGAAGCTCTGGAAACCAGTCAAGTATGTGCAACAACCAAGCAAACACTCAATCAAGAAAAAGCCACACTGAAAATGATAGGAAATGTCACGCCGTGCTCGCTTGCACTTGCCCCAGCCTTTCCCTGGCATACCATGGGAGAGAGAGAGTGACTACCCAATTCCTAGTTTTCTCCCTCATTACAGAGAAAAGCATGTCTGCAGGCTGCCCAAGGGACGGTTCTTCATTGCCTGACTCAGTTCAGATGGGAATGCTGGGACACTTTGGATCTCAGGCTGAAAGTTGCAGAAGGTAGTGACAAGTGCTGTAGTGCATGAAAACTGCAGACGCCTGTGGGCACAAAGGAAAACAGCAGAACAGCTAAGTCTCTGTGAAGAAGCAGAAGTAAGGCTCTTAGAGAAATTAATACATGTAACAGCAGCCATGTATATGGGGGAATTGGAAAAAATCAAAAAACCAGACAGACAAATCCGAGGAAGACGTATACCCCAAAAAGCATAAGACCTTAGGCCTTTACACTGGACTAACTACTGAAGGTCTTTCCCCACATGGAGCCAGTCTGCAAAAATTGAGGGAAGTGGCTGTTTTTTTTTTCTTCAAACGACCAGTTGTCAACAAAATATCACAAGGCACACAAAGACACAAGGAAACACGGCCCTTCAAAGGAAAAATATACATTTCTAGAAACAACCCTAAAGAAATACAGGTTTGACCTGACAAAAACAAGAAATGGGGAAAGGATTCCCTATTTAATAAATGGTGCTGGGAAAATTGGCTAGCCATATGTAGAAAGCTGAAACTGCATCCCTTCCTTACACCTTATACAAAAATTAATTCAAGATGGATTAAAGGCTTAAATGTTAGACCCAAAACCATAAAAAACCCTAGAAGAAAACCTAGGCAATACCATTCAGGACATAGGCATGGGCAAGGACTTCATGACTAAAACACCAAAAGCAATGGCAACAAAAGCCAAAATAGATAAATGGGATCTAATTAAACTAAAGAACTTCCGCACGGCAAAAGAAACTACCATCAGAGTGAATAGGCAACCTACAGAATGGGAGAAAATTTTTACAATCTACACATCTGACAAAGGGCTAATATCCAGAATCTACAAAGAACTTACATAAATTTACAAGAAAAAATCAAACAATTCCATCAAAAAGTAGGTGAAGGATATAAACAGACACTTCTCAAAAGAACACATTTATGCAGCCAACATACACTTGAAAAATGCTATTCATCACTGGCCATCAGAGAAATGCAAATCAAAACCACAATGAAATACCATCTCACACCAGTTAGAATGGCGATCATCAAAAAGTCAGGAAACAACAGATGCTGGAGAGGATGTGGAGAAATAGGAACGCTTTTACACTGTTGGTGGGAGTGTAAACTAGTTCAACCATTGTGGGAAACAGTATGGCAATTCCTCAAGGATCTAGAACTAGAAATACCATTTGACCCAGCCATCCCATTACTGGGTATATACCCAAAGGATCATAAATCATGCTGCTATAAAGACACATGCACACGTATGTTTATTGCGGCACTATTCCCAGTAGCAAAGACTTGGAACGAACCCAGATGCCCATCAATAACAGACTGGATTAAGAAAATGTGGCACATATACACCATGGAATACTATGCAGCCATAAAAAAGGATGAGTTCATGTCCTTTGTAGGGACATGGATGAAGCTGGAAACCATCATTCTGAGCAAACTATCGCAAGGACAGAAAACCAAACACCGCATGTTCTCACTCACAGGTGGGAATGAATAATGAGATCACTTGAACAGGGTGGGAAACATCACACACCGGGGCCTGTTGTGGGGAGGGCGTAGAGCATTAGGAGAAATACCTAATGTGAATGACAAGTTAATGGGTGCAGCACACCAACATGGCACATGTATACATATGTAACAAACCTGCATGTTGTGCACATGTACCCTAGAACTTAAAGTACAATAACAACAACAACAAAATTAATTAAAAAAAAGGAAATGCAGGTTTGAACTTACTAGACAAAGACAAAGACTTTTTAAAAACTGGGCCGGGCGCGGTGGTTCATTCCTGTAATCCCAGCACTTTGGGAGGCCGAGGCGGGCAGATCACGAGGTCAAAAGATTGAGACCATCCTGGCCAACGTGGTGAAACCCCATTTCTACTAAAAAATACAAAAAATTAGCTGGGCATGGTGGCACACACCTGTAGTCCCAGCAACTCGGAAGACTGAGGCAGGGGAATCGCTTGAACTCGGGAGGCAGAGGTTGTCGTGAGCTGAGACTGCGTCACTGCACTCCAGCCTGGCGACAGAACGAGACTCTGTTTAAAAAAAAAAAAAAAAAAGCCACACACAAAAACTGTCTGAAGTTATGTTCAAAGAGCTAAAACGAGAACAGAGAACAAATGGAAATCCATGCCCTCTACTCCCACCTCATAAGTATCTAGAAAAGTTAACTTCAAATAGATCACATATCTAAATGTAAAAATTAACACATAAAACCTTTAGAAGAAAACACAGAAGAAGATCTTCATAAACTTGACACAGGAAAAAATTTTTAAGATGTAAAAAGCATGAATTATCACAGAAGAAAATGCATGAATTATAACAGAAGAAAATGACAAATCAGGAAAATTTTTAAATTTAAAGTCAAAATTTAAAACGTGCACTTTTGGGTATGCCATTAAGAAAACGAAAAGGCAAGCCACAAACTGAGTGGATATGTTCTCTGAATACATATCTTTGACAAAGGAACAGTATCCGGAACATAAAGGGTAGTCTTACACACCTTAATAAGATAAATATTTTTTAATAGGCAAAATATTTTAATAGACACTTCACAAAAGAAGAGAGAATCACATGAAAAGATGTTCAATGTCAAATCATCAGGGAAATTCATATGAAAACCACCACGAGAGACTGCTGTACACCCACAAGAACGACTAAGATAAAAACAGACTGATAATGCGAGGTGTTGGCGAACATGTGCAGCTACTGGAACTCTCATAGGTTGCTGGTGAGAATGTAAACCATTTGGCATTAAACACATACTATCACACAATCCAGCAATTCCAATCCTAGGCATTTATCCAAGGGAAACGAAAATGTATGACTATATAAAACTTTTACAAAAAATGTTCAAACTGGGCCTGGGAGCACGTCTATAGTCCCAGCTACTTAGGAGGCTGAGGTGAGAGGATCACTTGAGCCCAGATGTTTAAGTCCAGCCTGAGCAGCAGAGCAAGGCCCCATCTCAAAAAAAAAAAAGAAATGTTCATAGCAACTTATTCATAGCCAAAAACTAGAAACAATCCAAATTGCTATCAACAAATGAACAGATAAACAAACTGGTATATGGATACAACATACCAATGGAACATCCTGAGCAATAAAAAGTAATCAGCTACATATAAGCTAGAACATGGATAAATCTCAGTAAAATTATGCCGAACGAAGGATGCCAGACACAGAGTATATATTATATTATTATGTTTATATGAAATTATAGAAAAGAAGAAGTTCACCTTTGGTGACAGAAAGCAGATCAGTGGTTAACTGAGACCAGAGCTGGGAGAAGGACTGACTATAAAAGGGCAAGAGAGAACTTTCTGTGGTGATGAACATGTTTTGTTTCTTGATTGTGGCGGTGGTTATAAGGAGGTATACATGTGTCAAACCTATCAAATTGTACACTTTAAAAGAGTGTATTTGATTGCATGTAAAATTTTCCTCAATAAAGTTGATTTTTAAATAATATAACACAATAATACATGGCCACGATTGTATGCAATAAAAGCAACAAATTAAAAGATTAAAAGAAAAAAGCCCACTTACAATTCCATAATCCTAACAAAGTTTTTTCATTTTCTGTGTTTCCTTCCAATTTCAATCTGATGCATATACATTTCATACAGTGGTTATCATTTTGTATAAAAAATTTTCATCTAGCTTATTTATGTTATACACATTTTTCACATTTCATAGGCTATACGAAATGACAACATAATATTTCATCAAGTAGTTATGCTATAATTTGTTATAACTGGTTATTCACTAATGCCTAGATATTTGGATTCTTATTTTTTCTGATTATAAAGAATATTACATTAAACATCTTCACATATAAAGATCATTTCTTAATTTCAACACTGCTTTGGATAAACTATCAGTAACCATGGTTAACTTCTTTTTGTATGTAAAAAAACCTTTTAACTTTGGAAACTGTACTAGTTTACTAGAGCTGCTGTGACCAAGCACCACAAGCTGAGTGGCTTAAACCACAGAAACTTGTCTCACGGTCCTGATGCTGGAATTCTGACAGCAAAGTGTCCTAAGGGCCGACACCTTGTGAGGGCTGTGAGGACATGCCTCTCCCCACACCTCCCGGGCTTCCTGGCAGTCTCTGGTCTTCCTTGGTTTGCAGAAGCATCAGCTGGGCTCTTCCTTCATCTCCACACAGCGTTCTCCCTGTGTGCATGTCTCCATGTCTAAATTTCCCCTCTTTATAAAGACAAGAGTCACGTTGATTAGGGTCCACCTTAATCCGCATGACTTCATCTTAACTAATTGCTTCTGCAGTTCCCTATTTCCAAGTAAGGCCGCATTCTGAGGTGCTGGGGTCAGTACTTCCACATATGATTTGGGGGCACAAATCCAACCTATAAGTAACACAGGCTAATAATTACAAACTCAAAAAGTCGAAAAATATAATGGATAGGTGAGGCTCTTCTCAGTCTTCACCAAGCCATTCCACAGAGCTAATTACTATTGGCTGGGTACAGTGGCTCACGCCTGTAATCCCAGCACTTTGGGAGGCCAAAGTGGGCGGATCACCTGAGGTCGGGAGTTCGGGACCAGCCTGACCAACATGGAGAAACCCCGTCTCTACGGATAATACAAAAATTAGCCGGACGTGGTGGCACGCACCTGTAATTCCAGCTACTCGAGAGGCTGAGGCATGAGAATCGCTTGAACCCGGGAGGCAGAGGCTGCGATGAGCCAAGATCATGCCATTGCACTCCAGCCTGGGCAACAAGAGCGAAACTCCGTCTCAAGGAAAACAAAGAAACAAACAAACAAACAAAAAAGTAATTACTATTAACACCTTAACTTTTCTCACATCTAACATCTCAACCTCCCACAAACCAGCATTTGGTGCTGCTGATGTACCACAGATTAAATATAATATGGCAGTTTTTTGGAGGAGCAGTCTCTGAACACATGAACATTTAAACTTTGTTCCTACTTGATGGGTCTTTGCAAGGTCCCTGGTGTGTCTCAGAATCATAGAATCACAGATTCTAGAGCTAAAAAGCCTGAGAGTAAGCCTGCCTTTAAGTGCGCTGGTGGCAACACATTTTTCAAGTGGCTTTAGGGTCACATCTAGGCCCAACATGGTCTGCCACTTCCTAGCTAGTAAACTACATTTAAGTTCCCTCACCTATAAACAGGGTGACAATATCTACCTTCATGGAGTTGTGAATAGTTCATAAGATAATGCATGCATAGCACATACCAAGCATTCAGTTAACAGTAATACCATCCTTTTGAAGATTAAAAAAAATTGTGGTTTAAAAAAAAAAAACAGAAAATTTACCATCTTAATCATTCACACTGTTGTGCAACAGATCTCCCGAAATTCTTCATCTTGCAAAACCTACTCTACATTCATTAAACAACTCCCCTATCAACCCCCTCAGCTTGTTCTACTTTGTTTCCATAAACCTGACTACTATAGGTGCCTTATTTAAGTGGAATCATATAGTATTTGTTTTTTTTTAAATATACAGGAATGAGGGTATGTAATTTGTGAAAGATCTCACTGGCAGAGCCAGGACAAACCTGGATGGTCTGATTCCCAAAGGAGTGACGCATCTGAGGTTATTTTGTAGTTTCAGCTGAACTACGAAAGCCTCCTGACAGCCAGAATTTTTATAAGCACTCTTTATGTCTACCATAGAGTAAAGTACAATTCAAACCACAAAGCTTTTAAAAGACCTGGAAATCACGATTTATGGGTTTAAACACACTTGGTTCCTCTGCCATGCTGCTAATTTATAGAAACTCCAATGTTGTCAGATCTGATAGGAACAATAGTCAAACTAAGACAAAGTATAATAATCTCTAGGTCAAAAAGAGTAAGCCAGTTACAGTTACCAGCTCACAATGACTGGATCACGGGAGGGACGTCAGCCCCCTAAAGAAATGCACATGTGGTGTGGGAAATCACTGAACTTCAAAACAGATGTAGCGATCAGGCAGCCACGTGTAGTGCGGACATCCACACATCCTCACTGGTGGCTATTCATTAAGAAATACCTCCCACTACAGACATCACTGTTTAAATTTACTTTTCACAGGGATTTATCCCTAAATGTTCCAAGGAGTATTATTCAGGCAATTTAGGTTGAAATACAGTGAGCTTATGTCTTAGAAACATAGATTACATCTGGAAAGTACAGACCTAAAAATTTGCTTCCCTTCAGACTGAGGTTGGGGCACAATAGGGGAAGATGCATCAGGAGGGGGGCTGGAGGATAGAGGTGGTGAGCTGGTCAATGTTTTACTAACTAAGCCAACTCGAGTTAAAGTTATAGTCTAATGGAAAAGCCAACATGATCATAAAACAAAACCAACAGAAAATGTAAAACAGGTCATCCGGAGAACTTCAGTAAATATCGCAAACATCCTGTTCCTAATTGGCAATAGATGTCTTGATCTGGCACATCTGAGCAGTGGTAAATCACTAAGAAACAATCTGATACAATTAGAATTATAATGAGCAGAACTCCGTGTAAATGAAATGAAAAAACAAAATAAAACAAAACTCCCAAACAAAATAAAAACCTACCTAGGAACACAAATGGTATCTCATTTTACCCCTTTAGGGGAGGCAAATTTTCATACTGGGAAGTTTAAGAAGTTCAGTGCATTCACATTAATGACTCAGGAGACAGCTACCACTCCCCCAAAACATGCACATATAAAGACATTTTAAAAATTCACAATTAGATTTCATGTGTGCAGTGAAGTACTGCTCACACCAAATGGACTTGAAATACTGAAAATGGGAATAGCAGCAATTTCCACATTTTCCAGAGCCCTGTAAAATGATGCTAAATGCCATATTTACCCTGCAAAACTATGAAATGCCAAGAAAATTTTTTCAGACTAAATAAAATCATGATATTTAAGAAACCAATGGCATTTTGTGGATTTACTAAATGTACTTGCTGAATTTAGAAGCTACCAACAATTCTACTACCCTAATAAAGTATGACAGAAAGCTTTTGTGGTTTCCAAAGCTCCAGGGAAAATACACTTACAAAATTATTTTAAAAATTTTCCACAATTTCTCTTTTTCAGATGCCTGTTACCAGCCACTTCCATTCAATAACAGACAGGGGGTGAAAAGGAAAAGGATTCAACTTTATTGTAGTCCCTGATCTACGCTCTGGGGATAGAAAAGGACACCAAAAGGCAGTGAGGATGGCAGAGGAGAAGACAGCGTCTTCCCAGGCGGCTGCCCGGGAACACGGCAGAAGGAGTGAGGGCGGCGGCTGGGATGCGCTGTCTCCTGCTCCTTCCTCTCGCACATTCTAGTGGCTTCTGTCATGGATCCCACCACATCTTCCCCTTATACTTCTCAGGGAAAGGTCTATCTTCAACCACGAAACGTCGGCATTGTCTTAGAGGAAGACACACTGCCCGGTTCCCAGAGAAGACGGAATGTCCACCCCCTCCCCAGGAGGGCAAAGCAGAGGAGGAACAAGTGTAGTATCTGTGAAGGATGTTGTGACAGGACAACCATACCATATTCAGCTGTCTCCACTTTGCCCAAGGTCACAGCCCCATCCCATAGTGGCCACATCTCAAGGACTGAAGACTGTAGAGTTACGAAGGTCCAGCCCTCCTGTCCCAGCACAGGAAAGCTCTGAAGGGCCTCCCGCTTCTACCCCACAGGCACAGCTGATGGTTCTGTGGAGACTGCACTGCAGCTAAACTGTTTCCTCTGCACAGTCCTGCCTCCTTCCTTTCTACTCCACAGCTGTTCCTCCCCAAAGCACTCCCTGAACACTAATCTCCATCTCAAAGTCAGAGTTCCTGAGAGCCCGACCTATGACATCACCTCTCAACCCACTGTCTCTCCTTTCTAAGAGAACTGATCTAGTTGGTCAGTTTGGGAGAGAAAATTAAAAATGCCCCGCCCCCCATAGGTCCTTCTTCCTTCCTCTTTCCAACTTGCCTTGCCTGTGGAAAGGCTGCGTCCTGGCCTACCGCTGCACCATGCTGGGCCAGGCAGGCTCAGTCCCAGCCAGGCGAGCCCAGTCCCGGCCAGGCAGGCCTCTGGGGGCTCAGCTCACCAGTGCCTGGTGGATTTATCTACTAAATCCAGAGGAGCCAACCCAACCACAGACACAAGCTACATTCTTGAATCTCTTTAGGTGTAAAGGAACTGTCCAATTGCCTGCCTCTGGCATCTTATTCTCCACTAGTTTCTAAGACAGGAAACGACTGACAGAGAGGTGTTACTAGTCTCCTAAAACCTGACACTATCCTCCACTGCTCCACTCCCACTGCTCCAACATCTAAACCTGCCAACTCCTGCCCTCCTGCACTGTGCTGAACGTATTTTCAACAAAGAAGCTACCATCTGATTTATATTTACGTATGTGTCCCCCAGCCCCCTTTAAACCCTTTCAATTAAATGTCTTGCCTTTCAAGTTAAGTGAATTCTTTACTATGGACCAAGTGGCCTATTGGGATCAGACCCTATCTAAACCTTCTTGAGTACCTAAAATTTGATCAATGAGATGTGGCCGCTTTTCTTATCATCAGCAAGAAGAACGTTTCTAGCTCTCTCTCTGCCTACACCTCAAATCACTTTCAGGTCTCCTAGCACCACACAGGCCCTGAGCCTCTGCTCACCTGGGGCCTTCATGTTGCAAACTCAACCGTCCCCCTCTGGAAACCTCTTAACCACCTCTGCAATCTCTCTGCACTCCTACAACAAAGTGTCTCTCCCTGCCCTCTGGCTACCTCAGTGCCTTCTGCATGCTGTTCCACCCCTTCACTCGGTAAAATGCAATAAAATCACCAGATCCTCAAAGGCAAGACCCTTCCATCCCCAACACCTGCTTGTACACAGTAGGCACTCAGGATACAATTGTGGAATAAATGAGGGATGGAGGATGAAGAAAAGACGGGAGGGGAGCCAGGGAGGAAGCAGGGGCGTGAGAAGCATGACAGGTGCCATATTACAACACTCTCGCAGCACTGTTGCCTCACACCACTAATTTATAAACAAACTCACAGTCCTCCAAAATGTGTCCCGAACTATTTTTCTAACCTTAATTTTAACTTCTCCCTCTAGGTACCTCATTCTCCAGCCTAACTGGAGTAATCGCTATTTCTTAGCTATGGTCAACTTTGTCCACTCTCTTCTCTCCATGTGGAAGTCCCTCTCCTAATCCCACCACATTTTGCCACAAAAATTCCTCTTCATTTCTTTACTGATTCAACAAATAATCACCAAATGCTTACTGTGTGCCAGGCACTATCCTAGTCTGTACAACAAGGTCTCTGCGCTCATGGAACACGTAACTATTTGGGAGGTAATGGGGAGACAGAAAAAAACCTAGCACGTCAGGAGCACTAAGACTGTGCAAGCGAAGAGAGGGAGGGTCTAGCACAGGATGATGAGGCAGGTCTCCATGAGGAGGCGACATCCAGCAGTGACCCAAGCGGTACCCAGAGGAGCCGTGCTGTTCTCGGAGAGGAGCAGTGAAGACAGATGCTTAAACCCCCAAGCCCCAGGAGGGAGCTGCTGGGCACACGTGGGGAACAGTGAGGAGGCCACTGTAGCTGAGAGAAGTGAGAATATGAGAGAGAAAATCAGTAACACCCCACAGCCAGGTCACAGAGGGCCTCATGAGCCAAGCATGGACTTTGCATTTCACTTTGAATAAGACAGGAAACTACCCGAGGCTTTTGAACAGAGACACTTAAAAAGATCCTTCTGGGCTGGGCGCGGTGGCTCATACCTGTAATCCCAACACTTTGGGAGGCCAAGGCAGGAGGATCACCTGAGGTCAAGAGTTTGAGACCAGCCTGGCCAACATGGCAAAACCCCATTTCCACTAAAAATGCAAAAATTAGCTGGGTGTGGTGGCAGGTGCCTGTAATCCCAGCTACTTGGGAGGCTGAGGCAGGAGAATCACTTGAATCCGGGAGGTGGAGGTTGCAGTGAGCTGAGATCACACTATTGCACTCCAGCCTGGGCGACAGAGTGAGATTCTGTCTCTCAAAAAAAAAAAAAAAAAAAAAAAAATTCCTTCTGGCTGGGACTCTAGGAGAGCACGCACAAAGACACTGCAATGTTCCTGGAGAGGGTAACAGTGGCGTGAATGGGGGAGAAGCAGTGAGGCCGGTAGGAAGTGGTCAGATTCTGGACACGTGTCACAGATAAAATCAACAGATGGGATGGACTGACAGACTGGAGGTGAGATGGGAGAGTAAGAGCAGTCAAGGATGATGCCAGGGCTTTTGACCTGAGGAAACAGGAAGAATGAGGCTGCTTCTTAACTGAATTAGGGAAGCCTGGAGGGGGAATAAAATTTTGGGGGAAAGATCAGGAATAAAGTTTTGGGGGAAAGATCAGGAAGTATTCTGGAACATATTTAGTTTGAGATCCTCATGGTCACCCAAGTGGAGATGTCACACAGGCAGCTGAAAATGTGGGTCTCAGGGGAAAGGTTCGACCTGGAGATGTAGGCTTAGGACCTGTCAGTGCATGTGTGCACACATGTACACACACAAACACACACACATACTTTATAATTCCTTCATGGCTTTTTCTAGTGATCTTGTAACAGATCACTTCAAAATAAAACAAAATTCTGGGTAGTCTCACCTTTTAGAAAAACAGAAGGGAAAGAATTCTGAATTATTAAAATTTAAAATAATTTTAACCACTCAGTAGTTTTTTATTTTGTGCCTGCTATGAGTTACAACACAAAACAAAAAGAACATGAACAAAAAGACATGGCCCAATTCTGTGGAATATAATGTTTGAAAAGCTGACAAATCCTGTTTTAATGGTTGCTTAATTATTTCACTAAAAAAATTTTTTTTAAGTTTGCCATTCAGAAATCAATGCAGGTATTTCTTTAAAGCCACAATGAAGACTCAGCCCTGTGCCATCCCCAGCAGTTGGAGCCTCACAGTGAAAGAGGTCTGAGGAGCCAGCGTCCCAGCCGTACGGTGCGGCTGTAGTGCAGTCACACCACCACCTGGAGCGCAATCTAACTGTTCTTCACACCAGTGAGTGGTTTCCAGAGCTCAAGGTTGGTTTCAGGGGTGAGAAATCTTTGGAAGCACATACCTTACTTTCTGTGTTGCATCTAGCCCATGGATGAATAAAGAACCACAGTTTCCCATGCTAAATTATTTAACCTTATTGTGTCCAGAATTTTTCCTTCTTGTGGGTTCTTGATCTCACTGACTTCAAGAATGAAGCCGCGGACCCTCACGGTGTTACAGATCTTAAAGACGGTGTGTCCAGAGTTTCTTCCTTCAGATGTTCAGATGTGTCCGGAGTTTCTTCCTTACGGTGGGTTCGTGGTCTCGCTGACTTCAGGAGTGAAGCTGCAGACCTTTGCCATGAGTGTTACAACTCATAAAAGTAGTGCAGACCCAAAGAGTGAGCAGCAGCAAGATTTATTGTCAAGAGCGAAAGACCAAAGCTTCCACGGCGTGGAAGGGGACCCGAGCTGGTTGCTGCTGCTGGCTGGGGGTGGCCAGCTTTTATTCCCTTATTTGGCTCCGCCTACATCCTGCTGATTAGCCCATTTTACAGAGCCCTGATTGGTCCATTTTACAGAGTGCTGATTGGTGCGTTGACAATCCTTAGTTACACACAGAACGCTGACTGGTGCGTTTACAATCCTCTAGACAAAAAAGTTCTTCACATCCCCACCTGACCCAGGAAGTCCAGCTGGTTTCACCTCTCATTGTCAGATTTCTTTTTGTAACTTCAATCATTTTACCAGTCTGATCTTGCATTAGATTCAATTTCAAGTATGAACCTTTGAATTCCACTGTCATACCAAATACTATTTAGACCATGAGTTTATCCTTCTGTTTTATTTTTCTGAGATAGTCTATATGCAATATTTGCAGAAAGTAAAAACCAAGTCCATAAAATATCTGAACTATGTTACTTTTTCAACGGTGATTGCAAACACATTTCCTAAAAATGATACATCAAGGTCATACTGAGACAGCCAGGTGACAGGGGTCCCTGGAGAAACTCCAACCAGCCTGCCCACTGACTGAGGTGGAGCCTCAGGAAGTTCACATCTGCAGCAGCAGGGAGGCACCTGGCCCCTCCTCTTCCTGTGAGGAACCTGGGATTTGAATGGCAGGCAGGAAGCGCTCCAGCAGGGACTCTGGTCTAGCAAGAGTCCCTTTTCTTCCTTCTTACCCAATAAAACCCATTCTCACTCACCATTCAAATTGTCTACAAGCCTGAATTTTCATGGCCATGGGATAAAGAACCCAGTCCTTAGCTGAACTAGGGAAAAGTCCTGCAACAATCCTATATTTGAAAGTTCCAAGTGTGGAGAATAGAGTTCGTGATTAACCTAAAGAGGAATTCTTGTGAGGGTGCAAATCAAAGAGAGGGATATTTTAAAAAGAAACTTATATACCAGTCCTTTATTATTCGGTAAATTATAACATGGAATAAAGGTATTACTTGAAGGCCACTCTCTCTTTTAAAAGGCAAGATCTTGTGGTGACCTCCAATTGTTGTGTTTATGCCATTTCAGCCACCATGGAAATGAGTGTAAGCCGACTGTATTAGTCCATTCTTACATCGCTATAAAGAAATACCTGAGACTGAGTAATGGAGGCAATGAATAATTTATAAAGTAAGTATAAAGAAGAGTTTCAACTGGCTCATCGTTCTACAGGCTGTACAGGAAGCATTGCAGCATCTGCTTGGCTTCTGGGGAGGCCTTGGGAGACTTATAACCATGGTGGAAGGTGAAAGGGAAGCACGTATGTCATGCAGCCAGAGAAGGAGCAAGAGAAACAATGGAGGTGCCACACACTTTTCAACAACTAGACCTCGCAATAACTATCATAAAGACAGTACCAGGGGATGGTGCTAAACCATTCATGAGAAACCACCCTCATAATACAATCACCTCCCACCAAGCCCAACTCACCCTCAACATTGGAGATTACAATTCAACATGAGTTTTGGGTGGGGACACAGATCCAAACCATATCAGTGATAAACTTATATATTATGAACTCACTTCCGGATTGTGCAAAGGAGTAAAATTAACTGAGGCTGGGAAGAAGGGTGCATATCCTTCTTGCATTCTTGAATGCATATATCTTTACAACGAATGGCAGTGAAAAAACAAATACAAATTAAAGCAATTTTTAAGAAACTGAAAGTACTTTGTTAAATTCACTATTTATTCATAAAATCCTTGAATACATAAGATTTTTTTCCCGCAACTGTGTCCATGTGTCCCTGAGTTTCAAAAAGCTTCAAAGAAATGTTTTTTTAATGCCCCAAACAATGTTATCTCAAAATGCTCTTGGCTTTTAGTAACAAAATCCTGAACCAAACAGCTCAAATAGAAAAGGGAAGAAATTCGAGCATTTATGCCTGGGAAAGACTTGATCCAGCGTCCATACAAGGTGAATATGACCTGTTTTCTCTTTCTCTTTTTCTCAGCTATGTTGTGTTGGGACTAACCTCATTTCCAGAGAGGCTCTGATCTCACGGTTCCACATGACCAAAAGCAACTTCAGGGATTATGTGCTACTTAATTCATGCTCATCAGGAAAAATACAATCCACTTCCCAATCTTGCAAACAAATGTTACAGCCCTGAATCTCATCAGCCTTGACGGGGCTCATCTTGACCAACCACTGTGGCCAGAGGAACAGAGAAGCAGTGTTGGTTAAGCCAGGTAGGACCCACTCCAGGAGCCACATAAGATACCTCTCACCCAGAATGAATCATGCACAGCTGGGAAATTCAGGGTACTATTAAGAAGGTGGGAAAGGAGGGGAGATGGATACTGGAAAAACAATGAATAAATATCCCCTATACAGGCAAATACAAAAATTCAATTACCAATTAATCTTTAAAAAAATAACACCCTGAGGTTGTAGAAAGTCAAGCAAATAGAACACAGGTAGGAAAAAATTTCAGTAATGTGTTTGTTACTTAAAAGTCATAAAAACAGTAGATGGAGCTGTGGAAGAGGAATCGCTAACATCCCAGCCTCGTCTCTGAATTTCACCTTGCCTCTGCTATTTTTCACTAGCCACCTTATTTTCCCTTTTAAATTACCATTCAAACTTGAACAATAATTATTTCCCTAGGTTTCCATATCTCAGCCAGGCTAGTAAGGATATAAAACCATTCCAAGGAGAGGAAAGAAAATTTCTGCCAAGTACAAATCTGTGCATAGGTTTGGCATGTCTGGAGCTACTGCAAGAAGATGCTAGGATCTGGAAAGATCAGGGAGTGGCCTTCATGGTACGTGGGTGCAAAAATGGAAAATGGAAAGATATTAGGGTTGAGAAAAGGTGAAGAGAAGTTGCATATACCAAGGTAGCATGTGGATTTTATCAAAATTTATGACTGGTTAATAAAGTTGGGGTGTGTACTCCAAATAGTGCACAAGATAGTCCACTGAGATGTGAAAACAACATTAGAATGTTTATATGTAAGGAGAAATCAAGCTTTATTAATATTTCACAAAGGTACTCACACTACAACCTTAGCCAGTCTAGATGATAGATGGTCATGTGTCACAAGTAGACCAAGTGGGACCCTGAGGGAAGGGTGGGGATTCCACCTCACAGAGGGCTGGCAGGAGCCCCTCCAGTTCCCACTTCCTCTCAGGATATGCATTATGGTTTCCATGTGACTAGTAAGGAAGGTCTGCTGATTATGCTATCTAACTTAAGGAACCATCAGATGGACACCTGGCTTCAAAGGATCCCTGCAAAGAAGTCAGAGATTAAAAATACTACTATGAATGCAACCTAAGAAAACTGGGAAATGGTAGCACAGATACTTCTGCAAGCTAATCATCAGCCTCATTAAAAGGTTATGCTAATTAAATGTTGGCAAAAATGTTTCAAAGTTATCAGGAAGATTATCTGAAACAACAAATTTGTACAACTTGTCATTCATTTATTCATATCATATATTCATTAATTCATTCAAAAATTTATACTGTGCCAGGTACTGTTCAATTTGCTAGTAACAGTACACAAAACTGAGAAAAACCAATTTTCCCTTAGAGGATAGTGGCCATTGAGATTCTCACCAAATTGACTAATTACAATGCCAATCAAAATGCCAACAAGTTATTTTGTGTTTTAGTGAAACCTGACACACACATTCTAAAATTTATGTAACAGTTAATGCTAAGTTCCAACATTAGCCAAGGCGTCTTGATGAAGAACAAGATGGAAGAACTTCCTCCTGGAGAGCAAGATACTCAGAAGGCCACATTAATGACGACAATGTGGAACTGGCATAAAGATAGTGTATCTGTCAGAGTGACGACAATGTGGAACTGGCATAAAGATAGTATATCTGTCAGAGTTCGCCAGAGAAACTGAACCAATGAGACAGACACACACATACACAGGGATTTATCATCAGGAATCAGCTAACACCATTACAGTAGCCAGCAAATCAGAGACCCAAGAGAGCCAATGCCCGGATAACCAGGAGAGTCACTGGTATGGTTTCAGTCAGAAGGCCAGCAGGCTTTAGACCAGGAAGAGGTGATGCTTCAGTCTGAGTGTGAAAGCAGGAAAAGGACAATGTCTCAGTTTACAAGCTTTCAGGCAGGAGGACTTCTCTCTTCCTCAGGGGAGTCTCAGCCTTCTTGTTCTAGTCAGGCCTGTCACTGAGATAGGGCCCACCCATATTGGGATGCGCATTCTGCTTTACTCAGTCAACCAATTTAAATGCTAATCTCACCCCAAGACACCCTCACAGAAACACACAGAGTAATGTCATCAGGACCTTGTGTCCAGTCAAGTTGATAGTAAGATTAATACCAAAGATAAACAACAAAAACAACGGACAGATTCGGGATCACACCTGTGGACCCAAGGCACCTGATGCATGACGAAGGTAGCACCACAGATCACTGGGAAATGATTTTCAATAACGGTGCCAGCCAATGGGATATCAATGTGCAAATGAGATGAAAGTGGACTACTTACTACCTTACACCATACCATAAAAGTTACAGGTGGATCACAGACTTACATGGGAAAAGCAAACCAACATGCTCTTAGAAGATAATATGGAAGAACTTTATGACCTTGGAGTGCAGAAAAATTTATTAAATAAGGCACAAAGTGGCCAGGCGTGGTGGCTCACACCTGTAATCCCAACACTTTGGGAGACTGAGGTGGGCTGATCACCTGAGGTGGGGAGTTTGAGACCAGCCTGACCAACATGGAGAAACCCCATCTCTACTAAAAATACAAAATTACCTGGGCATGGTGGTACACGCCTGTAATCCCAGCTACTCGGGAGGTTGAGGCAGAAGAATCGCTTGAACCCAGCAGGCAGAGGTTGCAGCGAGCCGAGACTGCACCATTGCACTCCAGCCTGGGCAACAAAAGCGAAACTCCATCTCAAAAAAAAAAAAAAAAAAAAAGCAACAAGGGGCACATAGGGGGCAGGGGCATCCAGAAGCAGTCAGTGTTCTGTTCTATTTCCTTGGGTGGTGATTACAAGGATCTTTCACAACTTGTTAAGCTTGGCATTTATGTTTTGTGTAAGTCTGTTAGATCTTTAAGTTTTTTTTTGAAAAAGAAGAAAGTAGAGGACAGAAGCTATCTGGATATTGCTTAGTACTGCATTTCGAAAGAGAATACAGATAGAATACACCACCTTCGGATCTCTGTTCCTGGCACCCTGTTTTGTGTGGGGTGTGTGTGTGTGTGTGTGTGTTTCATCAGAATAAAAAATAATAGTGGTATGGTTTTGCCAGAGAAGACAGGCATCCTCCTACATCTGGCAGGCCCTGGAAACCTTCCCCATCTATTGTAGCCTCTGAGAACAGACTGTCTTTCTAGGTCCAGTGCTGTATCCTCAGCCTCTACAGTAGTGCCTGGCAAACAGCAGGTGCTCAAAAAGTATCTGTTCAGTGGATTCACCAGTAAAACTACGTTTTTCAAGACCACATATTCCCAAAATATGTGAAAGAGTCCCGGAACTTTGTCTCTGACCTGTAAGAAGAGCTGCTGAGGTGGTGCTCTATGACGGCACATTCAAGGTTGTCAGTAAAACTCCAAAACATTTTACTAATGTGTTTCCAATATAACACATGCTAACATGTCAAGTGTCAAACAGAAGCATTTTTTCTCTGTGCTAAAAATACAACTCAGTCTGTCATTTTCAAATTTATTAATTAATGAATGTTTACTGAATTTTGTAATTTACCATAGAAATTATTGGTTTTCGATTTAGGGTATTTCAATCATACTTGTAATGCTCCAACAACACAGAATGACCCAAGATTTTATTACCACAATTAGAACATCCCAGCACATGGCAGGCCCTAACAAATACTTGCTGAATGAATTAGCAAACATTAAAATATGGCTGTTTTATAATGTTCACAAGGATATTGCATGACAAGGTACACATCTTTAACGTGTACCATGTCACTCTAAAACCTCCACGAAGAAAATATCACCTCTAAGATAAAATCAAGTACACCCGAGATGTGAACTGATTTATAAACCAACCTACAGACTACCTTCTATCTTGCTGCATTTATGGCCAACATGAGATTATGTATGTACTGACTGATGATGGGCAATGTAATTAGCTTTAGAGTCAAGAGTTAAATAATTAATATGTTAACAATAAATTGTTAAGAGTTGAATCATTAATATGTTCTTAGACATCGTTTTATCGGTTCACGTTATTTAGTTCAGGCTTGCTTGGTAACTACGAAGGGAAATCGTTTTCCCAACCTCCCACATCCTCACCTGCTCCCTACCCACACATTCATCTCAATGTAAAGCATGTTCAGGACTTGCTCAATTCAGCCAACCCCACCCTAGTCTGGCTATCACCTCCTTCACTGCCAAAGTCCTCCCTCCTTTACCACCAAGTTTCTTGAAAGAGTGAAGTTTATCATCTCTGCTTCCTCACCTCCCCATCATTTCTCAGTCTGGAGCAATCTGGCTATTCCCCTCCACCTCTCACCAAACCTCTCCTCACCGAGTCTTTGCTCACAGTGGCTGGATCCAAGTAGCGTTTCTCGACCCTTCTGCCTTATGCTCCACAGCCACCCTGTCCAACATAGTGGCCGCCTGCCACATGTGGCTGCAGAGCACTGCAGTGCAGAAAGCACCAGGGAGTAACGGAGCTTTTTATTTAATTTTAATTCAAGTTTAATTTAAACACCGATTCTTGATTCAGTTATAAAATTCCTTGGAACAACTTGGGTATGTGAATCTACTTTTTCAACCCTATATTTTATAAAATCTAAATACAGATCAAGAATTTGCAAAGAAAATTTAATGTCTGAATGAAGATACAACACGTAGATGTAAGTGTTAGTGTAACACACACACTGGATTTCAAAGATACATCATAAGAAAGATTATAATCTCATTAGTAATTTTAATATTGATTACATGTTGAAACGATGGTATTCGGGATATACTGAATTAGGTAAAATATCTTCTTAAAATTAATTTTAACTATTTCTTTTTATGTTTCTTAAAGCAGCACCTGGAAAATTTACCATTATCTATGCAGCATGTATTTTATTCCTACTAGACGGCGCTGCTCTACAGCATTAGATATGAATGTGCACTAATTCTCCATTGCTTCTCTCCTTCTACTTCTTGGACCCCTCCTTGTATTCTGCAGCATCAATCATTCTTCCACTTCCCCTTAAGGTCAGTGTCTCCCAAGGCTCTCTCCAGTTCCCCTGGGCCCCTGTCCCAGCACCCACCTCACCTAAGGCTTCCACTATTCCCACAGGTGGCTGACTTTCAACCCTCTGCCAGCAAATCAGCTTGCTCCCCTGAGAATGGGATATTCACCTGCTCTCTGTACATTTCCAGCTATGCCTAAGTGTATCGACATTTAATCTGCCATTATACCTGCTGGGTATTTACCTTATTAATATTTTATAAATCGGGCCCCCTCCTCCATTTCTTTGAGGCCCTCTCAATTTCTCAACTTATCAGTACAATAGCTTCCAATGTCTATCCTTGGCCTCTTCTCAACGAACTTCCTTTTGCTGTTAGTCTCTAAAACTCATACTGGCAACATGATTTCATGATTTCATGATTTCTCTGACTTTTTTTTTTTTTCTTTTTGAGACAGAGTCTTGCTCCGTCACCCAGGCTAGAGTGCAGTGGCATGGTATCAGCTCACTGCAACCTCTGCCTCGCAGGTTCAAGCGATTCTCCTGCCTCAGCCTCCCTAGTAGCTGGGACTACAGGTGCCCACTACCACGCCTGGCTAATTTTTTGTATTTTTAGTAGAGACAAGGTCTCACCATGTTAGCCAGGATGGTTTTGACCTCCTGACGTCATGTTTTGCCCACCTTGGCCTCCCAAAGTGCTGGGATTACAGGCGTGAGCCACCGCGCCCAGGCATGATCTCTCTGTTTAAATACTCTGGTGGCTGCCCCACTGCCATCAAGATAAAAAGCTTCTATAGTCATATGCAAGGACTGTACTTGCCAGTCTCTCTGGCTTCGTGCTTCATCACCAACTCCACAAAACCCCAAGTTCCAGGCACACCTAAGCACCCGCAGTCCCCTGAATACATTTGCTTTCTCACCACCATACTTTGCATAGTCTATTTATGCTGACAGGAATATTCTCCCTAACTATATCCTTGCTCTCCTAGCTGTCCTTCAGAATTCAATTAACACGTCACCTGCCCCAGGAAATGTCTCCAAACCCCCACGTGAGAGTAAGTGTCCCCCTCTACGTCACCATCATACCTAAACACAGCTCTAGTCATAACCCAACCACGCTACCCTGGAGACCGGTCTGGGAATTCCCTGAAGGCACGGATTAAGTGTTTTAACTCCCTCAACTATACTTAATAAGTACCTACTAATAAGTAGATAGAGTATTAAACAAGGAAAACACAGAATAAAATGTAAGGCTAGAAAGTTTTAAATAGGCTAATAAAGTCATGAGTTAAATGAAGAAAGTTAACCCAGTCACGCTAAAAACACTTCATTAGATGGCCCACTTCAGGACTCAATGAGCTATCTAATGCAAAATTATATGCTAAATATGCATTAAAATATCAAATATTCAATAAAAGCAGCAATTAAAACAATTAAGGACTAAATATGTTATTTTGTTTCTTAGGCCTTGTTACGCATTCTTTCTTCCCTAATTCTACTTATCCGTTCCTTTCTTCAGTTCCTTACATTAATTTTCCTTCCAATTAAAGTTTGTATTCTTTTCTTCCATTGCCCAATCCCTCTGACTCCCTTCTATTCTTTCAAACAGAAAAATATAAATACAGTCTTCATCATCTCTGTTAGCAATTTCGTCTAAAACAAAGAAATCATAAAAAGCAGTGAATGTAACGATCTCACCAGTCAGACTGACAGACAAAACCATATGCACTCATCTGTTTGGACGATTTCATAATGCTAAGCAGCTAATCTGAACCACATGCACACTAAGTGGAGTCTGACCGGCACCAGCAAGTCCTGGGGTTGCTGCAGAAGGCAGTGTGGGGAACAGAAAAGAACAGCCAATGCGCTGCTGATGACGGCAGCTGCAGCCCAGCCTCACCACAGCTCCACCTGACGCCTGCCCTTCGGGAGAAAGCAGAAGCAGACAGGGAAATCTAGGAAGCTGTCAGCTATCTGGACTAGCACAGTAGGTAGCCAGTTGCAAAGTGTGAGCAGCAGAGGCCACGCAGCACCAAGATCTAGTCTGTGCGCATGCTGGCCCAGGCGCCAACTTCGGGACACAAAATAAAGAGTGCTGCTCCCGCCGCACTGCTGAGTTTTCATGTTACTACAAAACAGATTTTGAGAGAGGCAGGGAAGCAGGTGGAAAGGAATCTAAACCAGGTTGGTAGGCAAAAACAATTTTTTGAAGGCTAGCAGTTGTTAGAGTGAAACGGAATACATTAATCACCTGAAAGAAGTTTTTTAAAACCACTCAACATTAGGTCTTCACCCTGAAGAATTATATCTTTTGGAATTCACAGTCGAGCAAAATTGAAATCTCTTGAAAAACTTTTTACCCAGCAAGATAAGGTAACAGTGCAGGGTATGTTTGAAAAAGTTTCTAAAACATCACAGAACTGGATCCCCCCCAACAATTTTTTAAGCAGCACTTTTAAATAATCAATTTAATTCATAGAAGTGCAGAGCAAGATTTACTCTCTTACCTGTACCCAGGAGTTAAGTTTTGATTGTCTAGAATTCTGTGGTTCTTTGTTAATTAGACAACATAAGCACCATATTAGAATTTTTTGGCTTTCATCTACAAAAAGGAAAACTTAATGAGTAAGTTTTATTAAGCAGAAAAAATAATCAATATAAAAATATTTTAAACATTATATTTAGGAAAATCTCAAACTACTACTCACAGTACAAGTATCCCCGAACGTAACGTTTGCTTTCTCACCACCACACTTCGCACACTCTCTTTCTGCTGACAGGAATATTTCCCTCACTCTATCTTCGCTCTCCTAGCTGTCCTTCAGAATTCCCTAAGCTTAACTTTGTGGAGTGTTTTCCTTCTTGTGGCCTTGGGATCACTTAACTCTTGTGTGGTCAATTTCCTTTCTGTAACAGTAGCAATTTTTAAAGCCAAATGAGAAACACGGAAAGAACCCGGAGAACTGGGCTTTCCTCATGATCAGGTTTTCACATTTCCAGCAGTTAGTAATTTCGACCTTTCTAAGGCAACTTAATGGTTACAGGCAGTGAGTAGCCAATATTTCTGATTTAATCTTTTAATTTTCTAATTTGCCAAAATATCTTCACTTGTTAAAAATAAATTTAATAAAAAGGATTGCTTTAAAAAATATTTTTAGTACCAAGTGTTTGGATAAAATAGAAGTCTCTTACATGCTCCTTTACTCTAAAATGTAAATTCTTTAAAACACAAAACTTTACCAAACATGCAATACAAATCTGAACTTTGAAATCTTACATTCTGCAGAAACATCCACTTGATGAACCACTTTCTTTTTCCTCTTGTGGTGACTGAGTCTATTCCAGTGAAGATTGTATAACACAATTAAGAAACAAAAACGAGGCCTAGAAACTGAAGATGTCAGTACCCGAGCTAGGGCAAAGCAACTTCAGACTTTACAAGGCCATGGAGGTGAGGCCAAGACACCCGGTGCCCGGAATCAGTCCTCTCTACCGCCTCATCTTCTGCAATCTGATAAACCCAAGCTTTCTCTTTTTTCTGAGACATGGTCTCGCTCTGTCACCCAGGCTGGAGTGCAGTGGCATGATCTCAGCTCAGTGAAACATCCACTTCCCAGCCTCAAGCCATTCTCCCACCTCAGCCTCCTGAGTAGCTGGGACCACAGGTGCGTGCCACACACCCGGCTAATTTTTGTATTTTTTGTAGAGAAGGGATCTCACCATGTTGCCCAGGCTGGTCTCCAACTCCTGAGTTCAACTGATCCTCCTGCCATGGCCTCCCAAAGTGCTGGGATTACAGGCATGAGCCACCGTGCCTGGCCAAAACCCAGCATTTCTAAGGACTCCATTAACAAAGAAATAAGAACAATACCAACTCTAGTAAGCGACTTCTGTATTTTTTATCCACAAACTAAAGATTGCTAACAGTAATTTTTAAACCCATTTTTTCCCGTGAACATACATAGCTTAAGCTTTTCCAATAACTAACATCTCTGAAAAAACTTTATCAGGGGTTATTCTGAGGCCATTCATTTTTTTCCCCTAGTTTTTATGAGTTCAAATAAAGTATTATAAAGCACTGGCTTGCCTGAGATCAGTTCATTTCAAGAGTCGTATAATTTAACCACTAAAGATCCTAAGATTCTTCAGGCTGAACCAACGCCACTAATTAAAAATGTGACTGTTATGCTTCCCATAGTTTAAATATTAGAAGAAATTCGACCTAGCTTCATGTAGCAAGTGTGACAGATGCACCCAATGACATCCTTACACATGCAGCAAGCTGTTAAAAAGAATGTAATCTGATGGGGATCATTTCCAAACACCAGACACTCACCACCGAAAAAAAAAAAAAAAAAAAGGAAAAAAAGAAAGGAAATGTCAGTTTATGAAGCTTAAATCTAAAAGAATACCCAAAACTGGGAGTTTCCCCAGGTGTGGAGTGATTACACAAACTTACTTCAAACAGTTTATTATTTTTTATTTTTCTCCCAAAAAATAAAAAAAGAGAAGGAGCCAGAGAAACTTCCACCCAACCTCTAGGGGGTGACTTTCCGTGCCCAGAGTCAACGCACTGAAATGCACTGCTAATGAGCTTACGGCTTGCTTTGCTTCGGCAATTTACGAACATGAGCCACAGACTGCTATTCACGAGTGCCACCAGCACTCACTCTGTCAGACTCTACCCTGGAGGCCTTGAACTCAGGCTGGAGCATCCCACAAGGCATGTTAAGTGAGATGGGAAACTGCCTGGGATTCACTGCAGGGACAGTCGCTGACAGTCCATCTTAATGTAAATTTGGATTCTACAAATGAGTGGAAAGGAAAGGGAGATAACAACATACACTTGCCACCTTATATTTTACTTTTTGATATCTAGAATTGAAATTCCACATAAAAGCTAATGCAATTCTTTAAACTTTAATTCTATAAAGTATGAAGGCAGCAAATGTTTAAGACAATAAATATTCACTGTTTTAAGCGCTAAGTTTGGCGGAAATTTGTTATACAGAAATAGAGAGCGAATAGTGAAGAAGAGAGGTAACAGCTGTCATACTTAATCACGAGGGCAGAGTTAGAAGCAATGGACCAGAATTTCAGAAGGTGAAGGCAGTATTTTTACACTGAGGACATCACCGAATAAAAAGGTATTCTCTAACTTTCCATTATTATCAATTTCTTCTCTTCTCTTTTCAGTATCTTTTCATTTCCAAATCTTCCCTCCTTCCTTATTACCCTTTTCTGATCCTGTTCTCCATGAACACTACGTATTACTTACTTTTTTCCAAGACGAAAACAGTTTGCTTTTACTGTAATTAAAAAGCAATTTTGGGCTGGGCATGGTGACTCACGCCTGTAATCCCAGCACTTTGGGAGGCCAAGGCGGGCGGATCACAAGGTCAGGAGATTGAGACTATCCTGGCCAACACAGTGAAACCCCGTCTCTACTAAAAACACACACACAAAAAAATTAGCCGGGCGTGGTGGCGGCGCCTGTAGTCCCAGCTACTTGGGAGGCTCACGCAGGAGAACGGCGTGAACCTGGGAGGCGGAGGTTGCAGTGAGACAAGATCACGCCCTGCACTCCAGCCTGGGCAACAGAGCAAGACTCCATCTCAAAAAACAAAAAAGAAAAGCAATTTTGATATTATAAAACCATAAGAAAAGATCCCTTCCAGGCAACCAGTGAAACAATAGGTGCAACACATGCAACATCTGACTGCTCACGGGGTTTCGTGCTGTTCAGCCACCTTTGTGAGCTCAGAGCCAGGGCACACCTCAATAGGAAACTGAAATTTAAGAGCAGTTCAAAAGGTAACACAAGCGTTGAGACAGAAAGGGACGGAGAATTTGTTTCTGGTTGTCGGAGGGGCCAGGGTAATGCAGATAAGGTGCTAAGGAAAGATCATAAATACGAGTTCAAGGACACCAGGATAAATCAGTCTGAACTCCTACTTTTACAAAGAAGAAATATGAGACCCCACAAGTTCAGTTGCCCTGTCTTAGAGAATCACATCTGCAAGTCTGCCCCAGCAGGGTCTCTCCTGAGAAACCCTCCTTTCCCCTTCCTCTCAGCAACTGCTACTCCCATCAGAGAACCATTACATTGAGTCAGGCTGACCTGCTTAAGTATCTCTTTTTCCCTGACTGGAAGCTCCCAATGGGCAGAGACAGTGAGCCACATTTTCCTAAGGGCTGGCACACACACACAAAAACACTTTATAGGCTGGGTGTGGTGTAATCCCAGCACTTTGGGAGGCAGAGGTGGGCGGATCATGAGGTCAGGAGATCGAGATCATCCTGGCTAACATAGTGAAACACCGTCTCTACTAAAAATACAAAAAATTAGCTGGATGTGGTGGTGCATGCCTATAGTCCCAGCTAGTCAGGAGGCTGAGGCAGGAGAATCCCTTGAACCCGGGAGGCGGAGGTTGCAGTGAGCCGAGACCACGGCACTGCACTCCAGCCTGGGCAACAGAGCAAGACTTCGTCTCCAAAAAAATAATAATAATAATAATTGGTAAATACGTGCTGAATGACTATGTATGTGCAAGTGAAGCTAGCTAGTGGGAATGCCAAGACTGGAACACTTCAATCACAAGATGTGATCCAACAGGGACAGAACATTACAGCAAGGTGGACTTTAAAGTCACATGAGGAGTGGAGTTCTGGCTCTTCTTAGTGTTGTATTCTAGGGAAAGCGACTCACTGACTCTAATCCATAATTATCTACCCTGCAACACTGTCATCAAGAATTAATTAGGTCCATTATGTAGTCCACAGAGAACAGTGCCCAGCTCAAAGTGAGCAATGCCTCTCACACTACATCACAAACCTCCCCGTGTTTCTCACATTCCTGACGTGAGGACGTATTACATCCACCATGTACGTCAAAAGGACGTAGAATTTCTTTCCTTCTAAAAAGCAGTTAATAAATCCATGAAGCCCCTAACAATGGGTACTGCTTTTAAATGAAGGTCATTCAACAATTTCTTTTTCTTTTGCCTGCCATCAATATTGGCCTAGATCAATGTTCTTCAAACTTTTGGTCAAGAAGCATCAAGGGTTATGAAATCAGTATCGGGTCATGAACACCACTCACCATGAACAGCATAGTGAATATGGACTGTACAGAATAATAATACAGTAGTCCCCCTTTATCAATGGGGGAAATGTTCCAAGACCCTCAGGGGATGTCTGAAACTGAGAACAGTACCAAACCTTAAATACAGTGTTTTATTTGCTACACACACATACCTATGATAAAGTTTAACTTATAAACTAGGCACAGTAAGGGATTAACAAGGACAACAATACAATAAATCAACTGAAACTACATAGTGTAATAAAAGTTATGTACTACACTGTATTGTTACAGTTGATTTATCATATTGTTGTCCTTGTTAAACCCTTAGGCCAGGCGCGGTGGCTCACACCTGTAATCCCGACACTTTGGGAGGCCGAGGCAGGCGAATCGTCTGAGGTCAGGAGTTCAAGACCAGCCTGGCCAACATGGTGAAACCCCATCTCTGTTAAAAATGCAAAAATCAGCTGGGTGTGGTGGCAGGCGCCTGTAATCCCAGCTACTTGGGAGGCTGAGGCAGGAGAATTGCTTGAACCCAGGAGGCAGAGCTTGCAGTGAGCTGAGATGGCACCACTGCACTCCAGCCTGGGTGACAAGAGCTAAACTCTGTCTCTCAAAAAAAAAAAAGTTACGTAAATGTGATCTCTCCATTTCTCTCAAAATATCTTATTGTACCATACTGTAACTGAAACTGCAGAAAGTCAAAGGGGGGTGCTATTGTATGTATTCTTTCATGAGATGTGTTTCACTGTGTGTGTGTGTGGGTGTGTGTGCATATCCATATGCATATACACATGTACACATATACATAATGTATTTCTGGTCAAAGATGTTTGAGAAACACTGACCTAACTGCAATAGATAAACCAAGGACAGGTAAGCGTGGCCCTGATGGGCAAACACACTGCTGCCTCACTAGTTCTGCCATTTTGAATCAAGAACTTGAAGAAGTTTAGGGGTTGGGGCAAGAGGTGTAAGTGGCAAGGAGGATGGACACACGAGGGTGGGGCAGAATGAGGGAGGCTGAGTGTGTGGGCGTCCATGCACGCCTGCTCACAGGGCTAAACACGCATGTTGTTCCTTTCCCGCCTAGTTCACATCTCTTCCAATAATGACTACGACAGCCTAGAAATGGGAAACTATAGGATTCTTTACAACATCAAAGGGGAATATTCATTTTATTTTGGGTTCTAATGTCATTACATTATGCAATTAGTCTTTGACTTTAAAAAATCTTAAAAGTAAATACTACATTAGCTAATAATACAGTCAATCTAAAGCAAACCTCAGCCATGCTCCTTGGGAGGCCCTAGGATGACAAAGAACTAAAACCATGGTTCCTGCTCTTGAGAGTCGTGCTGTCTTCCAGGGCATCAGACAGTGAAGTAAGTGGATCACAGGGAGACGCCGGAGGCCATGGACACTCCCAGCAGCTCCTACCTCAGACAGTGAAGTAAGTGGATCACAGGGAGACGCCGGAGGCCATGGACACTCCCAGCAGCTCCTACCTCAGACAGTGAAGTAAGTGCATCACAGGGAGACGCCGGAGGCCATGGAGACTCCCAGCAGCTCCTACCTCAGACAGTGAAGTAAGTGCATCACAGGGAGACGCTGGAGGTCATGGAGACTCCCAGCAGCTCCTACATCGGACAGTGAAGTAAGTGCATCACAGGGAGACGCTGGAGGCCATGGACACTCCCAGCAGCTCCTACATCGGACAGCGAAGTAAGTAGATCACAGGGAGACGCCGGAGGCCATGGACACTCCCAGCAGCTCCTACATCGGACAGCGAAGTAAGTAGATCACAGGGAGACGCCGGAGGCCATGGACACTCCCAGCAGCTCCTACCTCAGCACAGTAAGGCTATTTCAAAGGAGAATGAGTGTGAAAGGAATCCTGCCACAAAGTGCCTTCAGGCACTGTTAGTAACAGGACCCGGCCACCACCATGAGGTATAGCTGTGGAAGATGAAACAGAAAATGAGATGGACAGCAGACAGGAGCTCGATGAAGGAATACCTCCCCAAAGTGCCCCCACATTCATCTCCACCTTGGATAAAACCAAAATGGCACCCTTAAATAAAGTCACAGCGGCCAACGTCAAAGGCAAAGTCACGGCAGGATTCACACTCTCAATGACTTTACAACACGAAAACAGCGTGTGAGTTATGAAACCGTGAAACAAAATTAACTCGGTATCATTAGTATAGCTATTTTATATTGAATTTAAAATGAAGTTATGAAAGTGATTACAGGCAAAAACGGATATTTAAATCATCTAGGAGTTGCTGTCCTCTAATACAAAGAGCTCGATTTCCCTGAAGATTTACATGGGTGCGTGCATGCGTGTGTGTGTGTGTGTATCCATACAAACCTACACACACATACCTGGACAACAGTGTAGGAAGCCATTTTTGTAATGAAACAATGAATACATTTGATAAGTTGTTCCATAAAAAAAAAATAGGAGAAAGGTTCATAATGTAAGCCTCTGTGAAACAATGCAAAGATTATATTTTGAGAGGACACGTTTTGGATTCTTACCGTATGCTAAAATAAAAGGATTCCAACAAGCTTTTGCCAACAGTTGATCAATTGTGGGGAATCTTTCAAAAATTGTATTAGAATCCTGTGAAAGAAAAATAAATTTTGGTCAGTAAAGGCATTATGCAACTCAGAAAGACTGAACTGACATTACAGGTTGAGGGAGCTTGAATGCTTCTTGTTTAGTATACCATTTTTAAAAGTAAGCAAAAAAGGATTAGAGAAGATCTTTAGGTAAGTAATTCAAATAAAGTTTAAAAAGCAACCAACCACCTTACTTCATCCTTAAACGAGGTCACCAAACTAAGATGTATGACATAGGTAAAATCAATTGTGTTGCAAAATTAATTCTACTCATACTTAATAGCCAATAAAGGCTTCTTTATTTAAAAATAACAAAGACTGCTTAAGAATTGAAAACAAATTATTGGTGATATATAATCCCATATCTTTATCCCGGTTTTTCATTCTAACATAAGAGAGGTTACGAACTCAGCTCCAGTAAGACTATTTCAAAGAAGAAGGTTTAAAGGGACGAGAATCTGGAACTTGTAAAAAGAAATAAAAGCAGCCAAAGCATAAATGTATATATCTCTGTTTATTACTATTTTGATAACTGTATGGCAAATGACATCATACTTAGGCTGTAACAATCTAAACCCTGAAACAGAAAAAGGATCAACCAAATAGATTTAAAAACACACACACACGCTATTGTACAACTGGACCTTTTTCCACTTGTTACCTTTCATAAAAGCTCAGAAATAAAAGCAAACTAGGATAGGATAAGATGCAAGCAAGCTGACACGACAGGCACTTTCCGCTCCTGCGGCAACACGTCCCACACGTGTCCCAGCGTCAAGGCTGGTCCCAGACATTCTGGGACCACAGAAAGGTCAAGTTCCATATGTCTCATTAAAAAAATTTTTTTAAATTAGCATTGGTTGTTCACACAGACTGTATCTTTCCTTATAGTTTCTAAAAACGTATGAACTCATACTATCAATACAAATTATTCTTCAAATTTCCTACTTACTCTTTGATTCCAGGAAGAAAAGCTTAATACAAGAACACTTTGTTAAGTGACAATTTTGCTTTTCATTTTGAAATTAAATACAAAATACTAGCTCATAATATATAAACATGTGCTAAATCATAAAAATATCTATCATAATAAAACAACATCAAAATGAAAATATAGTAAATTTTGAAAACAATATATTATATAAGAGTAAAGATACTCAAAATCTTAATATTTATAAAAAGTATTACATGTATAAGAAGAGATCGTAATATTTATCATCTCTTAGGACAGCCCACTTGAGAAGAGGGTTGAGGAAAGGTTAAGCATGTAGCAAATTCTCCAAGATTCAAGGGACACGAAGGCCTTTAAAAGAATCCCATTTACTACTTGACAACAAGCATGAAATCTTGATTATTTAAAAACAACTTGCTTGGTCAGGAAGACTCATGTGACAATACAGCTACTCAAGAAGAAATTATAATAATATAATAAATCGGAGACTAGGAAACCAGCTCTTGAGTAATCTGTCTTCCTAATCCATTGGCACTTCACTCACCACCACAAGTCCTGACTCCGGGTGGCATTCTGTCTTGGTGAAATCTGGCAGAGTCCCTGAAGTCAGAAAATAATTCCATTATTTTGGTCCACTACTTACCATCTCTTTCAAGGCTTCATACATCTTCCTCAGGAACTCCTGGAACCGAGCCAGGTGAACACAGGTGTCTTGCTGGGTTCCCAAAGTGGAAGCCTGATCCCACACAGAAAGCTTCTGCATCCAAAACTGATAATCACAAGAAAGATCTACTGAATCTTGAGCCATCTTGGAAAAAGGGAAAAGGTGATGTCCCTTCACAGCAGCCTGTCCAGCACTGAAGGAAATGCTGGGCACACATTAAATCTGTAAGAAAGGGAACAAATGGAAGCATTTCTAAAAGGCTCTTTTATCAGAGCCTTCACGACTCACTGATGGGTGAAGGGGGGATTACGAAGAACTAACATAGCACAGCTCCTATGCTGGAGTCATCTCTGAACTGTTACCAAATGTGTCGCCCAGCTGGAGCTCCACTTACCATCTGAACTTTTAATCATGATACTATCACTAGGCTAGAAGTCATTACACCTCCACAGGCACAACATGCTAATTATGCACAAAAAGCACAGCTGATAATACTTCATATCTTCTTTTTAAGATTGAGCTATTTTTAAATGTTGTGAATATGAAGTTGATTTGAGTATTTTAATGTAATAGGAAATCAAAAACATCCATGAGTGTTTAATAATACTCTGTGCCTAAGAAATCTTTTTGAAGTTCTTATGTTTTATATGAATTTCTGGCTTCTCATTTAGGTGTAAAAAATCTCTATGCATTACTGTCTAATGAATTTTTTTCCCCAGTTTCTCTTCATTTCTTAGAAAAAAGTAAAATAATTGATTCCACATGCAACAATTTAAGCAATCTTTTCAGATTGCTTTATATGCTTGATCTCACTTCATTCACACGAAGAAGCCATATTTTAGTAAAGTAGTAATAAATTCCACTTACTGAGGAGGTATACCAGTCCTAAGCCACAGCAGATAACATCTCATAAGCCTGACTTCCTACCCCTGAAGGCCATGCTGAAAAGAACAATGAAGTTACACAGTGAGCCTCAGGTGGAGCTGGCTCAGCAGCTCCAGGTGCCCCTCCCATCCCACACCCCTTCTTCGCCCACAGAAGCCGGAAGCAGGAATCGCAGAGGAGGGAAAGCTGCCTCTCAACAGCTGCAGGCCTTCACAGGCTCTGACACTCCCCGGGCAGGCAGGATACTCAGCAATCTAACTTCAAAGGACTGGTGGTAAATAAAGTGAGTTTAAATCCTCAACAGCCATAATTAACAGGTAAAATGCTCCCAATTAAATACCCAAAATATCAACAAAGGCGGTTCCCATTACTAAACAAGAAAACAAGAAGAAATCTGAAACGACTGTACAATTTGGCTGCAGTGCAAAAAAATCTAGATTGGGAAAGTTTTAAAATACCTTAAAAATGTGCGGTTTTCATGTTCACTTGGGCAGCACATATACTAGAACGTTTACAGTTTTGAGAAGGATCATGTCAAAATGAAAAAGAAGTTTAATAATAGAGCGAATATATGCATATTGTCAAAATGGTACTTAGCCAAAAATCTAGGTAACGTCCATGCCTCCTCATTGTCTTCCTCATCCAAGCCATCAACACACCATGCCTCCTCATTGTCTTCCTCATCCAAGCCATCAACACCACCTGTCAAGTCTACCGCCAAAATAAATGTGTGTGATCTGACTTGACTGCGTGCACTTCCTTCCACCTCGCTGCCGCCCTCCACCTAGCCCTGGAGTGCTGCACCGTCTGCTGCCGGGCTGGGCCCGCCCCTCTCCAATTCACTCTCGATGCAGTAGACAGAAAACACTTCAGCAAATGTAAATGAGACCAGCACACTCCCCTGGGTAAAACCTCTCGTCACAGCTTCCTTGAAAAGAAATTTAAACTCCCCGTAGATACTCCCAGCTGCTTGGAGTCCTGACCCTGCAAAACATGGCTCCAGCACCCTCTCCGCCAGCCTTTGTTTCCTCTCCCCGGTCACCACGGTCCAGCCCAGGCCTCTCATCTGCGCTCCCTCTTCCCCGGTCACCACGGTCCAGCCCAGGCCTCTCATCTGCGCTCCCTCTCCCCGGTCACCACGGTCCAGCCCAGGCCTCTCATCTGCTTCATGCACACCACAAATCCTCCCAGGCCTTTCTGCTGATTCCGGATAATTATCCTGGGCTTTATTCGTTCCCTTAGTTACCGCTTCCTCTACTGCTGTGTAAATTCCCTGTCTTCCTAGAATGCAGCATATGCCTGGCAAACACTCAAAAAATACGGAATTAAGGAACGAATAATTCACCGGTATTCCTCACAGTACAGTTCTAAGTTAAATGCCACACCAAAATGCTTCTCCAGATGAAGTAATTTAATTTTATTTTCATGTTATTATTTTTCTAGACAAAATCGCACTTTATCTCCCAGGCTGGAGTGCAGTGGCGCGATGTTGGCTCACTGTAACCTCCACCTCCTGGGTTCAAGTGATTCTCCTGCCTCAGCCTCCCAAATGGCTGTGATTACAGGCACATACAACCATGCCCGACTAATTTTTGTATTTTTAGTAGAGACGGGGTTTCACCATGTTGGCTAGGCTGGTCTCGACCTCCTGACCTCAAGTGATCCGCCTGCCTCAGCCTCCCAAAGTGCTGGGATTACAGGCATGAGCCACTCTGCCCAGCCAGTAATTTAATTTTTAAAAGGTAATTCCCCACCAAAAAAAATTTTAAAGTATTTTTATGTTGCCTGTGTGAAATTTAATTAGTAATATCTCATTTTATAAATATAATAATAGTTTATACTTGGATACATTTATACGATGCTCTTGGCAGTATACTAAATGCTTTATTCATACTGATTTAATCATTACAGCAACACTGTGAAATGGGTACTATTATCATCTCCATTTTACAGAGGCACCAAGAGATTACATAACTGCTCAAAGTAAGATTATGTAAAAAACTGAAAGGAAATAACTGCTAGTAAACAGCAGAGCTATGATTGTGGAATATGAATCCAGGGTCTGGCTCTAAAGTTTGTGTCCTTAAAGAACTCAACTGAAGAGGCGGGGCATGGTGGCTCACGCCTGTAATCCCAGCACTTTGGGAGGCCGAGGTGGGTGGATCCCTGAGGTCAAGAGTTTTGAGACCAGCCTGGCCAACATGGTGAAACCGTCTCTACTGAAAACAACAAAAATTAGCTGCGCGTGGTGGCAGGAGCCTGTAATCCCAGCCACCTGGGAGGCAGAGGCAGGAGGACACCTGAACCGCGGAGGCGGAGGTTGCAGTGAGCCGAGATTGCGCCGCCGCACTGCAGCTGGGAGACAGAGTGAGACTGATTTAAAAAAAGAAGAAAGAAAGAAAGAAAGAAACTGCAGAGACAAACTGATGAATTTCTTAAATATTTCATGTGTTACTACATGGAGATCGGTTTAGATATTTGGGAACCCAGTAAAATGAAGAACTTTTTGATAAAAGAGACAAACATTTTATTCAGATAAAATTGCAGGCCTGGAAAGTGGCTCATGCCTGTAATCCCAGCACTTCGGCAGGCAGTGACAGGAGCATCACTTGAGGCCAGGAGTTTGAGACCAGCCTGGGCAACAAACCAAGACCCCACCCCTACAAAAAAGAAATTTTTAAAATTAGCCATGCATGATGGCAGGTGCCTACAGTCCTAGCTACTCTAGAGGCTGAAGCAGGAGAGTCGCTTGGACCCAGGAGTTCAAGGCCTCTGTGAGCCGGGATAACACCACTGCACTCCGCACTCCAGCCTGTGTGAGAGAGCCAGACTGTCTCAACAAAAAAATGCAAACAACCTTTGCTCAGCAATAGAAATGTATCTGATTGTTTTAAATGGAAACAGCTTTAGGAATCACGGAGTGCAGTGATCCTCAATATGCTGCTCCACAGCCTCTGGGGCTGCGGGGTGAAAACATGGTGCTATGGTTGTGATGACCAGCGAGTGGCGGTGGCGGCTGCTGCCAGCATCTGGTTAATCAAAGCACCTTGTGCCATCAGCCACATGTGGGATGATCACACCTGTTGGGCAAATCCAACCCTGCTGGGAAGCTGAGTCTTGACAGGTGGAACTCAGTCATCCAAAGGCTCTCTTAGTCTAGATCCCTAGAGGTATCTGAGTACATGTTCTTAATAAGGTAAGGAGTTTCTCTCAGCATTTGAAACCAGTATTTTTAAATCTTTCACTCCCCTCTCTTCTTCCTTACATGGTTTCTGAGGAGAAGCTGAATGTTCTGCCCCTCTACAGGTAAGGTGCATTTTTCTTCTGGCTTCGTTCAAAATGAGAAAGCTTCCTGTATTTGTGGTATGCCGTCTGACATTAACTTGCAATATTCTCAGTAATTACTGCTTCATATAGTTCTCTTTAAAAAAATTTTTTATTCCCATAGGTTTTTGGGGAACAGGTAGTATTTGGTTACATGGTAAATTCTTTAGCGGTGACTTGCGAGATTCTGGCGCACCCATCTCCCACTGTGGAAGACAATTTGTTCACGGACCGGGGCGGGGGTAGGGAGGGCAGGATGTGTTTTTGGGATGAGAAACTGTTCCACCTCAGACCCTCAGGCATCAGTCACGCTCTCACACGGAGCGCGCAATCTAGACCCCGCACGTGCAGTGCACACGAGGATTCACGCCCCTGTGAGACTCGAACGCCGCCACTGACATGGAGCGCGCAATCTAGACCCCGCACGTGCAGTGCACACGAGGATTCACGCCCGTGAGAACCGAACGCCGCCACTGATCTGACGGGGAGCGGAGCTCAGCCAGGCACGCTCACTGGCCTCCTACTTACCTCCTGCTGTACAGCATGGTACCCATCTGTGGCCTGGGGCTTGGGGACCCCTGCTTTAGAGGAAAGGAAGATGTGCTATTGCGAAGGTGTGCGTGAATGGCACCAAGATGCTGGCAATATTCTATTTCCTGACCTGCGTGGCAATGACTATGTATTCACATTTTAATAACTCACCAAAGTATAAATCATGTTTATATGCTTTTCAATATGTTACTTTCCACAATTAAAAAATAGTTTTTAAATCTTCCACAAGCTGGCAAGATGGCCAAATAGGAACAGCTCCGGTCTGCAGCTCCCAATGGGATCAATGCAGAAGGCAGGTGATTTCTGTATTTCCAACTGGGGTACCCGGGTCATCTCACTGGGATTGGTTAGACAGTGGGTGCATCCCACGGAGGGCAAGCAGAAGCCAGGTGGGGTGTCGCCTCACCCAAGAAGCACAAGGGGTTGGGGAACTCCCTCCCCTAGCCAAGGGAAGCCGTGAGGGACTGTCCCACGAGGAATGGTGCGTTCCAGCCCAGATACTATGCTTTTCCCACGGTCTTCGCAACCTGCAGACCAGAAGATTCCCTTGGGTGCCTACACCACCAGGGCCCTGGGTTTTAAGCACAAAACTAGGCGGCGTTTTGGGCAGACACCAAGCTAGCTGCAGGAGTTTTTTCATACACCAGTGGCTCCTGGAACACCAGCAAGACAGAACCGTTCACTCCCCTGGAAAGCGGGCTGAAGCCAGGGGGCCAAGTGGTCTAGCTCAGGGATCCCACCCCCAAGGAGCCCAGCAAGCTAAGATCCACTGGCTTGAAATTCTTGCTACCAGCACAGCAGTCTGAAGTCATCCTGGGATGCTTGAGCTTGGTGGGGGAGGGGCATCCCCCATTACTGAGGCTTGAGTAGGTGGTTCTCCCCTCACAGTGTAAACAAAGCCGCAGGGATGTGCGGACTGGGCAGAGCCCACCACAGCTCCACAAAGCCACTGTAGCCGACTGCCCCTCTAGATTCCTCCTCTCTGGGCAGCGCATCTCTGAAAGAAAGGCAGCAGCCCCAGTCAGGGGCTTATAGATCAAACTCTCATCTCCCTGAGACAGAGCACCTGGGGAAGGGGCGGCTGTGGGCATGGCTTCAGACAACTTAAACGTTCCTGCCTGCTGGCTCTGGAGAGCAGCAGATCTCCCAGAACAGCACTCGAGCTCTGCTAAGGGACAGACTGCCTCCTCAAGTGGGTCCCTGACCCCCGTGCCTCCTGACAGGGAGACACCTCCCAGCAGGGGTCGACAGACACCTCATACAGGAGAGCTCTGGCTGGCATCTGGCGGGTGCCCCTCTGGGACGAAGCTTCCAGACGAAGGATCAGGCAGCAATATTTGCTGCTCTGAAACCTCCACTGGTGATACCCAGGCAAACAGGGTCTGGAAGGGACCTCCAGCAAACTCCAGCAGAGGGGCCTGACTATTAGAAGGAAAACTAACAAACAGAAAGGAATAGCATCAACATCAACAAAAAGGACGTCCACACAGAAACCCCATCCAAAGGTCACTAACATCAAAGACCAAAGGTAGATAAATCCATGAAGATAAGGAAAAACCAGCATAAAAAGGCTGATAATTCCAAAAACCTTGAAAGGATCACAACTCCTCTCCAGCAAGGGAACAAAACTGGACGGAGAATTAGTTTGACAAATTGACACAAGCATTTTTTAACACAATGCAAGGAAGCTAAGAACCTTGAAAGAAGGTTAGAGGAACGCCTAACTAGAACGACATAAATGACCCGATGGAGCGGAAAACCACATCGTGAGAACTTCGTGGAGCATACAGAAGTACCAGCAGCCGAATCGATCAAGCAGAAGGAAGGATATCAGAGACTACAGATCAACTTAATGACACAAAGCGTGAAGACAAGGTTAGAGAAAAAAGAATGAAAAGGAAAAAACAAAGCCTCCAAGAAATTCAGGACTACGTGAAAAGATCAAACCTACGTTTAATTGGTGTATGGTGTACCTGAAAGTGACAGGCAGAACGGAACCAAACTGGAAAACACTCTTCAGGATACTTCCCAGGAGAACTCCCCTAACCTACAAAGACAGGCCAACATTCAAATCCAGGAAATACAGAGAACGCCACAAAGATACTCCCCGAGAAGAGCAACCTCAAGACACATAATTGTCAGATTCACTAAAGTTGAAATGAAGGAAAAAATGTTAAGGGCAGCCAGAGAGAAAGGTCGGGCGACACACAAAGTGAAGCCCATCAGACTAACAGCAGATCTCTCTGCAGAAACCCTACAAGCCAGAAGAGAGTGGAGGCCAATAGTCAACATTCTTAAAGAAATTTCAACCCAGAATTTCATATCCAGCCAAACTAAGCTTCATAAGCGAAGGAGAAAAAAAATTCTTTGCAGACAGGCAAATGCTAAGAGATTTTGTCACCACCAGGCCTGCCTTACAAGAGCTCCTGAAGGAAGTATTAAATATGGAAAGGCAAACCCGGTACCAGGCACTGCAAAAAAATACCAAATTGTAAAAACCATCGACACAATGAAGAAACACCATCAACTAATGGGCAAAATAACCAGCTAGCATCATAATGATAGGATCAAATTCACACATAAAAATATTAACCTTAAATGTAAATGGGCTAAATGCCCCAATTAAAAGACACAGACTGGCAAACTGGATGAAGAGTCAAGACCCATCAGTGTGCTGTGTTCAGGAGACCCATCTCACATGCAAAAACACACATAGGCTCAAAATAAATGGATGGAGGAATATTTACCAAGCAAATGGAAAGCAAAAAAAAAAAAAAAAAAAAAAAAAAGCAGGGGTTGCAATCCTAGTCTCTGATAAAACAGATTTTAAACCAACAAAGATCAAAAAAGACAAAGAAGGGCATCACATAATGGTAAAGGGATCAATGCAACAAGAAGAGCTAACTATCCTAAATATATATGCACCCAATACAGGAGCACCCAGATTCATAAAGCAAGTTCTTAGAGACTTACAAAGAGACTTAGACTCCCACACAATAATAGTGGGAGACTTTAACACCCCACTGTCATATGAGACAGATCAATGAGATAGAAAATTAACAAGGATATTCAGGACTTGAACTCAGCTCAGGACCAAGTGGACCTAATAGACATCTACAGAACTCTCCACCCCAAATCAACAGAATATACCTTCTTCTCAGATCCACATCACACTTATTTTAAAATTGACCACATAATTGGAAGTAAAACACTCCTCAGCAAATGCAAAAGAACAGAAATTACAACAAACTCTCTCTCAGACCACAGTGCAATAAAATTAGAACTCAGGATTAAGAAACTCACTCAAAACTGCACAACTACATGGAAATTGAACAACCTGCTCCTGAACGACTACTGGGTAAATAATGAAATGAAGGCAGAAATAAGTAAGTTATTTGAAACCAATGAGAACAAAGACACAACATACCAGAATCTCTGGGACACAGCGAAAGCAGTGTTTAGAGGGAAATTTATAGCACTAAAATGCCCACAGGAGAAAGCGGGAAAGATCTAAAATAGACACCCTAACATCACAATTAAAAGAACTAGAGAAGCAAAAGCAAACAAATTCAAAAGCTAGCAGAAGACAAGAAATAACTAAGAGCAGACCAGAACTGAAGGAAATAGACACACGAAAAACACTTCAAAAAAATCAGTGAATCCGGGAGCTGGTTTTTGGAAAAGATTAACAGAACAGACCACTAGCCAGACAAAGAAGAAAAGAGAGAAGAATCAAATAGACATATTACAAAATGATAAAGGATATCACCACTGATCTCACAGAAATACAAGCTACCTTCAGAGAATACTATAAACACCTCTACACAAATAAACTAGAAAATCCAGAAGAAACGGATAAATTCCTGGACACATACACCCTCTCAAGACTAAACCAGGAAGAAGTTGAATCCCTGAATAGACGAATAACAAGTTCTGAAATTGAGGCAGTAATTAACAGCCTACCAACCAAAAAAAGCCCAGGACCAGACAGACTCACAGCCGAATTCTACCAGAGGTACAAAGAGAAGCTGGTACCATTCCTTCTGAAACTATTCCAAACAACAGAGAAAAAGGGACTCCTCCCTAACTCATTTTATGAGGCCAGCATCATCCTGATACCAAAACCTGGCAGAGACACAACAAAAAAAGAAAATTTCAGGCCAATTCCCTGATGAACATTAATGCGAAAATCCTCAATAAAGTACTGGCAAGCCAAATCCAGCAACACATCAAAAAGCTTATCCACCACAATCAAGTCAGCTTCATCCCTGGGATGCAAGGCTAGTCTGACATACACAAATCAATAAACGTAATCCATCACATACACAGAACCAATGACAAAAACCACATGATTATCTCAAAAGATGCAGAAAAGGCCCACAACAAAATTCAACAGCCTTCATGCTAAAAACTCTCAATAAACTAGGTATTGATGGGACGTATCTCAAAATAATAAGAGCTATTTATGACAAACACACAGCCAGTATCATACTGAATGGGCAAAAGCTGGAAGCATTCCCTTTGAAAACTGGCACAAGTCAAAGATGCCTCTCATCACTCCTATTCAACATAGCATTGGAATTTCTGGCCAGGGCAATCAGGCAAGAGAAAGAAATAAAGGGTATTCAACTAGGAAGAGAGGAAGTCAAATTGTCCCTGTTTGCAGATGACATGATTGTGTATTTAGAAAACCCCATCATCTCAGCCCAAAATCTCCTTAAGCTGATAAGCAACTTCAGCAAAGTCTCAAGATACAAAATCAATGTGCAAAAATCACAAGCATTCCTATACACCAATAACAGATAAACAGAGACCCAAATCATGAGTGAACTCCCATTCACAATTGCTACAAAGAGAATAAAATACCTAGGAATCCAACTTACAAGGGATGTGAAGGACCTCTTCAAGGAGAACTACAAACCATTGCTCAAGGAAATAAGAGGGGACACAAACAGATGAAAACATATTCCATGCTCACATATAGGAAGAATAAATATCGTGAAAATGGCCATACTGCCCAAAGTAATTTATAGATTCAATGCCATCCCCATTAAGCTACCATTGACTTTCTTCACAGAATTAGAAAAAACTACTTTAATGGAACCAAAATAAGTCCGTATTGCCAAGACAATCCTAAGCAAAAAGAATAAAGCTGGAGGCATCGCACTACCTGACTTCAAACTACATACTACAAGGCTACAGTAACCAAAACAGCATGGTACTGGTACCAAAACAGATATATAGGCTAATGGAACAGAACAGAGGGCTCAAAAATAATGCCACCCATCTACAACCATCTGATCTTGGACAAACCTGACAAAAACAAGCAATGGGAAAAGGATTCCCTATTTAATAAATTTTGTTGGGAAAACTGGTTAGCCATATGCAGAAAACTGAATTGGGACCCCTTCCTTACACCTTATACAAAAATTAACTCAAGATGCATTAAATACTTAAACATAAGACCTAAAACCATAAAAACCCTAGAAGAAAACCTAGGCAATACCATTCAGGACATAGGCATGGGCAAGGTCTTCATGACTAAAATACCAAAAGCAATGGCAACAAAAGCCAAAATCGACAAATGAGATCTAATTAAACTAAAGAACTTCTGCACAGCAAAAGAAACTATCATCAGAGTGAACGGGCAATCTACAGAATGGGAGTAAATTTTTGCAATCTATCCACTTGACAAAGGGCTAATATCCAGAACCTACAAGGAACTTAAACAAATTTAGAAGAAAAAAACAACCCCATCAAAAAGTGGGCAAAGGATATGAACAGACACTTCTCAAAAGAAGACATTTATGCAGCCAACAAACATATGAAAAAAAGCTCATCATCACTCGTCATTAGAGAACTGCAAATCAAAACCACAATGAGATACCATCTCACGCCAGTTAGATGGCGATCATTAAAGAGTCAGGAAACAATAGATGCTGAAGAGGATGTGGAGAAATAGGAATGCTTTTACACTGTTGGTAGGAGTGTAAATTGCTTCAATCATTGTGGAAGACAGTGTGGAGATTCCTCAAGGATCTAGATAACCAGAAACACCATTTGACCCAGCAATCCCATTACTGGGTATATACCCAAAGGATTATAAATCATTCTACTATAAAGACACATGTATGTTTATTGCAGCACTATTCACAATAGCAAACACTTGGAACCAACCCAAATGCCCATCAGTGATAGACTGGATAAAGCAAATGTGGCACATACACACCATGGAATACTATGCAGCCATAAAAAAGGGTGAGTTCATGTCCTCTGCAGGGACATGGATGAAGCTGGAAACCATCATTCTCAGCAAACTAATACAGGAACAGAAAACCAAACACCGCATGTTCTCACTCATAAGTGGGAGCTGAACAATGAGAACACATGGACACAGGGCGGGGAACATCACACACCAGGGCCTGTCAGGGGGTTGAGGGGCTGGGGAGAGATACCATTAGGAGAAATACCTAATGTAGATGACAGATTGATGTGTGCAGCAAACCACCATGGCACGTGTATACCTGTGTAACAAACTTGCACATGTATCCCAGAACTTAAAGTATAATAATAATAATAAAAAACTTCTAGATACACATGTACCGTAAAGACATCACCCATAGGCAAAGAAAAAAGGAAAAAGTATGATGGTCTATAAATGTGAATCAAGATGGACAGTACTTGATGAAGACAATAAAAGTTTTCAAACTATTGAAATGTATTTCTGTTTTTTTTTTTTTCTACCTGAGTTCACTGTCTGAAAATATTAAAACCACCCACCAGGATGGGCAGCGACAACAGTCCTAGCACTTGCTCCCTCCTTTTCCTTCCAGTCCTCAAATAATGACTCCATTTTTCCAGTCCTGGCTCTAAGGAGGGGAAAATCCAAAACCTGCTTCCTGGACCCCCTATCTTACCTTTATGGCTACTGTTTTGCTCCAGAGGGCTTTTCACAAAGAGTGAGAGACATTCAATTCACTACTCAGGGAAGAACAACACAGTGTCGTACTAAAGAAGACATATAAGGTGGCTTCCGTGCAGCTCCAAAAAATGCATGCCTTGAAAAACGGGGCTGATTCTTCAGATTTATGGTAATTTCAACTTTTTTCACAAATGTACTACTTTTTTATATCCCAGGTAATCTACAAACCTATCAGACAATTGACAGCTGACTACATTTTTTGCTCAATACCAAAATCCTTTATCTTGCTCCAGATGTAAGTCCTTGACTTTCTTATGATTCTGCCTAGTGTCTGTACCTAAATTCATTTCATTGCTAGCTCTTAGAGAAATACTGTTTAGCATAATAAAAAAGGTAAATGTTGTATAACATATTTCCCAAAAACTCAAGATGTTAACAAGTATTCTGTGCATACACGCACAGCATTTACTAATGTAGCAAAAGCAACTGGCATGAAAAATTAGAAAAAAATCCACATTTTCCATTTCTTGAGGAATGTATCTTTTAGTGCATTTACCCAGTCCTAAGGAATCAAAACGAACCACGATTTCACCTTCTCCACGTACGCAGACTAAAAACAACAGAAGTTGTTAGATCCCCAAGTATTTCCAGGAGAAAATAAAGAAATTAAATAAAGACCTTCAGAAATTCCTATGCAGAAGGGACTAAAGCAATGTCGTATGAGCAGAGAGATGCAGATGCTGGAACAGAAGGCAGTGTCCAGTGAAGGATCCATACATGCTTGATCCTGTCCCTGTTTCCTGCCAGGTGGGAGCGGATGCTTCCGAAGCAGGAAGAGGTGAGCGGTGGGATAAAGTACCAAGGGAAGCCAGCCATGGGGCCATGTAAACATCCAAGATACTGAAAAGGAACTGGTTCACAATGGCATCAGTTTAGGACCACTGCCACTGCCCTTCTTCTCACACATATAAATTGCTCAAGAGTTTGCTTGCTAAGTACTATTTTTCGAACTCAAATCGCCATGGTACGAAGATACACCACTATCCACAAGGGCTCATAGTCTGAGTCACCAAGATAACATGGCTCAGATTCAAAGTACAGCAGACAACAAAGAGTATTACCTCAGGACTAAAGGTTGCTCATTTTGGTGAATTTCTATCCTTTAGGAGAAGGATATATTCAAAAACTTCATGGAAAATGTACCTCACAAGAATATGGAGCTCACCAAGCACAATTCATGAGAGCAGAAGGAAGTAAAAGCATCAAAACACTTGAGCAGTGTCTGAAAAAAGATAACAAAGAGGGAGGAGACACTGGGTGACAGGCTGGGCTATGCATCCTAATTTATTAAAAACAAACAGGAAACCATTTCCCTTCACTTAGAATGGCTACTACCAGGAAAACAGCAAGCGCTGACGGGGACACAGAGAAACCAGACCTCTCGAGCACTGCTGGTGGGAATGTAAAATGGTGCAGCAGCTACGAAAACAGTATGGTGGTTCCTAAAAAAATTAGACACAGAATTACCATTGATCCAGCAATCCCACTTCTAGGTATAAACCCAAAAGAATTAAAAACAGGGTTTCAAAGAGATATTTGTACACCCAGCTTCACAGGAGCGCAATAGCCAAAAGTGAGAACAACTCAAATATCCATCAGTGGAGAAAAGGATACACGAAGTGTGGTATATCCAGCACACACTGGAATATCATTCAGCCTTAAAGAGGAATGTAATTCTGATACACACAGGAATAAATCTTGAAAACACTATGCTAAGTGAAATCAGATAGACGCAGAAGGACAGATAGTCTATGAATCCACACAGATGAGGTACCTACAACAGTCAAATTCACAGAGTGAAATTAATTCATGAGGGGAGACGGTAAGGGAATGTTACTGCTTAATGGGTAGAGTTTCTGTTTGGGATAATGGGAAAGTTCTGGAGGTGGAGGGCAACAACGGTTAAACAATGTTAATGTAATCAATGCCACTGAATTACACGTAAAAGTGGTTAAGACGGTTACAATCTTATTTATATTTACCACAATTAAAAAACCAACAACACACAAACGACAAACCTAGAGTGGCTCCAGTCATGTCTGGCCCAGCAGAGGTGGGGCCTGGAGAACATGCTGCACCCCTGCCCTGCCCTCCCCTCAGGGCCCCTCACAACAGTGCTGCACACCCTCCTAGTCTTCCACCCAGAAGCCCTAAGCCCTGCATTTCCTCTTTGTTAAGAGTTTTGTCCAGGAATCTCAGGGCCATATGTCTTAGGGAGACTGGGATATCCCCCAGTGCTAGGGGTGAACCTTGATTCTCACAGACCAGGTAATTTCAAATGTTTTGTTCTCAGGGACCATTTACACCCTTCAGCATTACTGAAGACCCCAAAGAGTTTTATATATAAAATACATATATAAATATATATTTTTAAAATATAGATATATAACTATATAAACATATATATAAATATCTATATTTTAAAAATATATAAAATATATTTATATATATTTAAATATATCTATATTTTAAAAATATATAAATATATTTATATGTTTAAATATATAAAATATAAAATATATACATTTAAATATATAAAATATAAACATTTAAATATACGACTATATAGAACATATACATTTAAATATACAGCTATATAGAATATACACATTTAAATATATAAATATATAGAATATATATTTACACATATATAAATATATATACACACACATACCTGACAGAGTACGTATATATACTCTTCAGATGACTTTGTGAAGAATTAAGGATATATATATCAATATTTACCACCAGAAACTGAAACTGAGAAAAATTAAAAAGACAAAATATACGAACACACATTCCATTAGCTGTCAGAGCGAGGTCATCATCATCCATCATGTAACCTCTCGACAAGGTCACCGCACACTAGTGAGAGAATGCGAGTGGAAAAGGCAGATAGCAGCTTAGCATTATTTAAAAACAGTTTTACCCTGTGAACCTCCTGAAAGGGTCTCGGGGACCTGGGCCCTCAGCCACATTTTGGGAATGGCTGGTACAGACCGGTCACGGTATTTACTTCTGCTCCTATCAAACTGCAGGAACGGGTGTGTTATGGAACTATAGGGCATGATAACTGAATCAGTGAAAGGTTTCTCAGTTCTCCTCAGTTTTAAATGAGTTCACTTTTTTCCGTATCTGACACAGTAGTCTTTGGGTGACAGTCAGAATGGTAAAAGTCACCTTGAGACCCAGGGATAAGGAAGCCTGAGAGGACTGGCCAACGTACTGCAAGCAGCAAGGAAGAATCACAGCCCCGTGTCCTCACAGTCTAGTTGAGGCAACGAAGGAGTCGACTGTGGAACTGCTCTTGTTGCTGAATCCACCACTCTTTGGCTTTCCTGTGACTTGCAATTCCACACGTCCTAGCTGACACACATTCCACGCGCCCTAGCTGACACGCGTTTCATGCGTCCTAGCCGACACACGTTCCACGCGTCCTAGCTGACACATCTCAGGACCTAGTCTGCTGAGCGTATTTCGAACCCACAAACCCACACAGTACCTGGCACATTGTAGGAGCGTGATAAATACATACTGAACAAATGTATGGAAAATAAATCCATTAAAAAAACCACCAAGGCTGTTGCAGAAGAAAAATAAAATAAAACAGATAAAATTCAGATTAATTTTATGTTGACAGAAACCCTTGTAGCTCCAAGATTGTTAACATTTAAAATAAAGCTCATTTTAAGCCACACAAAAGTAGCTATATGTGGTACCTGTCAGGGGGACAAGAGTCTAAGAATGGCTTTCCTTTGGTCTAAAACATCTCTAAGCCCGGAGAGCTAGGTCTACTCATGCCAAATATGGACCACGTATCCTTCTCAAAGTGGGGGCGCCCTGAGAAACAGCACTTTTTTCCCATTTCCCCTCAGCATGAGGTCCTTTCTCTCATGAAATAAGCACCAAACAGGAGATGTACAGACAGAAAGCTACAAAACACACTATTTATGGAAAAAGAAAAAAAGACAAATCAAATACTTAGCTTCCAATCAATGTCATCAACTAGGGGCACCATGACCTTGTCGGAAAATATTTAAAACCCCCTAAAATATAATCATATATAAACTTAAGAAATTTATGTTCAATTCCACTTAAGTTGACAAGATTCTTCCTCCTCCTTGATGAAAGCCTGATAACTATTTTTAATCTACTGAAATGTAATGCTTCTTTGCTTCACTTCCCAGGGTAAGATTGGTCAATTTACCCCAGTGTTTGTGGCTTTTTTTTTTCTGAATGTCACAATAAAATACTCTTGTTCCCATCAAGTGCTTATGAGAGAAACAAATGGTATTTTTGCTCCTAAAACCAATGAGGTTTTAAGAAAACTTCCACTAGGAGGAGCTGGCTATTTCTCTGTTGAGTCAGTGGCATTCCACCTCTGAGACAGTCTCATCAAAAACAGAGACCTGAAATTGGCAGACAATTTCAAACAAGCCTCATTGTAAACAGAATCTGGGTGTAAGGAATTGGAGGAGGCAACTTCAATCCAGGTGCAGAGTATGTATATATACTCTTCAGATGCCTTTGCAAAGAATTAAGGAAATTGAATCTAGCAGATAACTCTGAGGATTTACTAAACTCAATTCTCCCACCCAAGTCCCCAGCAATGTGGGGAGAGGAGCTATTCTCTGGACTCGGCTTCAAAGTAAAAGCATCCCTTCACCACCACGCTTGCCTTCGAGGCTGCTAAGACAGAACTGCTCGTTCTCCATCAGAGCACCAAAGAGCCATCACTCGGACTGAAAAACCACCAGCCTCCCCTACACATTCTGTTACGACGATTACCTCCTTTCCTTGCATTTCTTGTCCTCACTTCACTTACCTGAGAGTAAGACTGTTGGGTTTTGGTTAGACTAGTTAGAAAGTGAGCTGAGGAACACATGAGTTATTAAAATATTAGGAAGCCTTGCCTTGTGACTTGGCTCCAAGTTATTTCTGCCTCTTGCTCCCCTTGATTCCACAGGTAATTTATTACTACCTAAACAAAAACAAGGAACCCATACATTTATCAGGAGTCTATGACAAGAGCTCTGAAAATCACTGCAAATAAAAAGATGACAGTGTTCCCCGCTCTCAAGCAACTTATGGCTAATGAGGAAACTGGGGCCCATAAAGATAACCCTTCACATCCTGTAGGAAGGGCCGGAGAGAAGGAAACACAGGGGGCTGCAGGGAGCATGAGGAAGGGGCATCAGCCCGGCACAGAGGTGTCAGAGGCCCCAGAGAGAAAGGACACTGCGCTAAGCAGGTAGGAAGCATGAGCAGGAGTGAGCTAAAGACATCAAAATGAAATGCAGGGTGCTTGCTGCAACGAACAGCAAGAGTTAAGTTGCCATTTGACCCATGGTTCTCAAACGCAAAAACTGTTGAGAGCTCCCAGTATTATCTAAAGTCATTTTTCTTGTTAAATATTAACAAACATAAAACAGTAAAGCCTTTATGCTTGTAACTCTTAAACAATCACAAAACAAAAAATGTACAAATTAAATACCAACAAATCTACAAAATGAGTAAAATTTAAATTGACAAAATTAACTCAGCGTGATCAATGGTGCGGTCATTGAAACTCACTTTGGACTAACCACGTGGGCTTGGTACTGACAGGCAGGTTCTGTTGACTGGCCAGTACGAACACATGCGGGAGACAGCGCAATTCACCTCTCACCTTCCTCTTCAGAACCGCCGCGCAACGGCACTCTCCGACTCAGTCAATCACCTTGTCTACATGTCCACCTCTGCTCTTTATAACCGCTCTCCATATTCAAAGTAGTGCTCCTTGGCACCAACACAAACACAACTCCAGGCACTGACATTTTAAGATATTACTTAGTTAGAATTGCAGGCATTTAAGGTGTGTGGAAACATGAATCTTTTTTAAATTACCATCAAAATGAAAAATAGAAGGTGAAACCTTTGTAGAGAACCACAGCATCCTAATAAATCCCACCTGCCTAATCCCACTCATCTTTTGGGGCCTGCAAGCCTCAGATGGAGTTTAAATAACCGTATGCTACGGGTCGCTGAGCTCACATAGGAAGCGTTCCTGTGGTTAGCTTTCAGTACTACCTAAAACCAAATATCTTCTTTCCTTTAAACTCTTCCAGTTAAGATGGCACCGTAATTTCGCTCTGTGATGGATTCTCTTTACTCCAAACATACAGCAATGAGAGGGGAAACATAAAAAGAAAAAAGAAGAAAAAAGGAAAAGGATGCAGGCAAGCACACGCACAAAATAAACAAACATTTCTATGAAATCGATACAGGACAGAAACACAAAGAGGCAAGGCCCTGAGGACAAAACCTTGAGCAGCCAGCCCCTCCTATGCTAGGATCCAAAAACAGGCCATGAAATGTAGGTTTGGGTCTCAGAAGGGCTGGGGGCTAAACAGAGGCACAAAAGACAGAGTGAGAAACTAGCACCTCTGCTGGAAGGTGGGATGAAGGTGCTGACTGGAGGCCCCCCATCCCGGAAGGAAGGCTCGCAGCATCCTCGCCTCCCACAGAGTGGCGGTCCCGGGAGGTCTGAGGACAGCCCTGAAGGAAGGCTCGCAGCGTCCTCGCCTCCCACGGAGTGGCGGTCCCGGGAGGACGGAGGACACCTGCCAGGCAGGACCAGGCGTTCCGTGAAGCAGCCCGTGAATGCCCAGGTAACTAAGCCCCCTGTGAACGCTGGTTCTGCACCTAGGCTCCAGGGAAGCCAGACAGAGACAAGCGGAATGAGGCTACACAGGGGAGAGTGTACGGAGAGGGAGAAAGAGGTGAAAAATGACAGAAGGAGTGAAAAGTTTTTAAAACCTCATTCAAAACATGTCATTTAACCAAAGTTCTAAAGTACATGAAGAAATAAATGCAACTAACAATATCAGACATTAGATCACAAATTCACTTCAGATGAAGTTAATCAGTCCAACAAATAGGTATATTTAGATGCTAAAAAATCCTAACAAAGTATACTTAAGATACTAAAATAATCCCAACAAAATATATTTAAGGTGATTTTAAAAACCCACAAAAATAAGTATATTTGGGGTGCTTTTAAAAAAAAGCTAATTAAAAAATAAGAAAGTGTAAACTGAAAAGGCAGAATTAAAAGATGGCTAAAAAAGAATCAACTACAAAGTATGTAAATGAGGACTACGGTCATTAAAACCTAAAAACTCAGTGCAGAATATACTAAGACAGTAGACTGGAGAGGAAGCTCTCTGTCTTGACGAAACACGGCACATCCCGGATCTGCAGCGCCACAGCTCGGGAGCCCAGCTGCCGGCCCCGCAGCCCGGCCTCCCTCAGGCCTGGCCGGTGGCCTTTTGATCCCACAGGTGACTGAATGGGTCAGATCCGCACGTCCAGGCTGTGAGTCCCACTGGCATTTTGCCTCTCCCCTACCAGTTGGTGGATATAGGTGAAGCGACTTTCGTCTTATACAACCCCTGCTGAAAAAGCAGACCCTGAAATGCTTCTGGCAACAGAGTTGTCCTCCTTGCAACAGAAAACCACTCTGGATTTAAATTTATCTTCTTTGCCCACCACACTTCTCCAGCATCACCAAATGTGGACTTGACTGGATTCCTTATTCACCATCATGGTATCACAACCAACTTCCGACCAAGGAGTAAAGCAATGGGCTCCTGCCAAAAGGGTCTGTTGTCAACTAAGTTACTACTAGCTGCTGCGTGAACTCGATGGCTTTCACCTGTATTCCTTCATCACTTCCAAATTTCTCTACTACGTATTTATTTCATCCTACTGCATCTTCTCTGAAGCTTAAACAGGAAACAAACATTAACATAAAGGAAAAGATAAACAAGAACCATACCCTGCGTTATGTGGAAAGGAACTTTGATTTGAGGAATCACAGATGAATAACAATTAAAAAATCTTGGAAAACTGGTAACAATACACATCAAAATTATTTGGATAAAGTCACATTTTTTTTCTTTAAAAGGTTAGAAAACCTCTCACTTAGGTTTCCCTGGAAAGCAGAGCTCAGACAGGTTAGAGAAGGTAAAGACCCTAATTCACCCCCTCATTTCCAAAGACAGAAAGCCTCTCACCAGACCAGCCATGTGATGCCCTCCAGGTGGTGCGCCTGGCAGCTATGCAAGGGGACCGACAGGACACAGGCCCTGGAACCAGCTGCTGTGCTCTCAGAACCTCTCCAAAGCCGATGCTATGCTATGGCACAAGAGCACCACCTACAGAATTCCAAGGGACAACTTAGTCCATTTATTGAAAAATATGACTGTGGAGGGATGAACTCCACATCATTTCAATCTAGTTGGCTGTGTCTCTTTCTCTTTTAAAACTAGAACCCTTGCCAAGACTCCTGAAAAAGCAGCAATATGCCTTCTTATTCTCCCATTGTCACTTTAATTACCACAGTAAAATGAATCTCTCTCTTCCTATCAAGCTTTGGCTATCTTAATGAATACCGCTATTTCTAGATCCCTCTTCCTACCTGTTTTCCAAAGGGCAGAGAAAACCTCTAGGGGAGTAGCAGTCCTAAAGGGTCTGGGAGGGATGTATGTCAAGTCAATCATTCGGTCAGATTGTAAACCCTACGAAGCACAGTGCTGAGACGGGGGAACTGTTTTTACAAACTCACTGAAAGATGATTACAGCAGTCCCTTTCTCCTTGCGGAGCTTAAGATGAGCACACAGGTTCCAAACCAGCACAGCTGGAGATCAGATGATCTGTTAATAAAATAGAATACAGAAGAAAATACATAGGTGTAAGGAAAGACGATTTACGGGATAAGTAACACTGGGGAGAGCTGATTGCTTCTGCTGTGCTGTGTACTAAATATATAGAATATAACTGAAGGCAAAGAGCGGGGTCTTTTTGGAGCCCTTCATGCCTTACACGAAGCCCCTAGGTACTGTCAAGTACAGTTCAGGTGACACAGACTCACTTGAACAATTCACATGCATTCCAGCCTGGTTATCATGTAGCTTTGCTATGTCTTATTGGTCTGAGAGGGACACTCTGGGAACCATTATCTGTCACCCTCTCCCATGCCTTAGTCATGATTAAGCTGCAGCTTTTGTTTCTGCCAGCGTCTGCACCAGTACTAGTCCTGTCATCCAGTACCGGTCAGGGACCCGTCGCAGCGAGCGCACTGCAGGCCAACACGAGGGGAGCCTGGACAAAGCGCACTCCTGGACACTCGGCAAGCACTCCAGAGATCAGCCACCGGAGAACTTTGAGAGTGCGCATTGATTACTTTGGAAATCACAAAAACTTCAAAACAGCAAATGTGTCTATACTGTTTCAATTATTTCACAGAAAAAAAAAGATACTTCAGAAAAATTCCAATCATGATTCCCTAGTGCATAAACTGCTGAGCTAAGTGTGCAGTTCGTACTCTGCCAATGCCACACAGCAAGGCAAGGAGCAGCCGGCAGAGGATATATCCAACTGAGCACAAAAACCTCCAGAAAGGGACCTGCTGAAAAAGAATGAGGTGATACACGGACAAATTCTAAGATGAAGGGCAACCTAGGTAGTTAACATAGGTAAAGTAGAAAAAACCCAACCTGGGGATTCAGAGGCCCATAGGATTTTTTAAAAACATAATATTGAGATTTAGTTGACTAATATAAAATGCCACAATGTTAGAATACACTAACAGGGGTCTAGCAAAAATTTCATAATCCTGCTCGATTTGGCCCAATTGTGGACCTCACTAGAACATTAGGTGTAGTGGAGAGGAGCAGTTACCTCTCCAGCATCCGTTCTCCACCCTCCCCCTTCTTAATGAGACTGGAAACTTGCCAGTCAGCATATTTGAGTGGGATAAGAATGGGCTCTGATTAGGTTAAAGCAGGGCTCATCAGCCAGAGGGGACCCTTGACAATGTTTGAAGACATTTTTGGTTGTCACAGCTGGGAGGAGGATGTCACTGGCACCCAGTGGGCGGAGGACAGGAACACCACTGAACACTTACCATGCACAGGACAGTCCCCCACAACAAAGAATTAGCAGCCCAAATGTCACCACCTCATTCCCACACTAGCACATGGGACCTGTGGCTATTACTTCACGTGGCAAAGGAATGACTATTACCGTGTACAACAACCACTACTACAAAGCGGTCACGTTCAGGATCCTGAGAGAAGCAGCGTGTCCTGAATATCAGGCTAGGGTAGGCCACATGCATCCTTATGAGAGAGGCAGCAGGAGTTGGAGACAGACACAGAGGAGGCAGCAACGTGAAGACAGAAGCAAAGATTGGAGGGATGCAACCACAAGCCCAGGAACGCCATGCTGGCCGCCAGAAGCGAGAGGAAGCAAGTGGCCCTAGAAGGAATGTGGCCCTGTCAGGTCTCACACTTCTGGCCTCCAGAATTGCAACAAGATCTAATTCTGTTCTCTGGTAGTAATTTGCTACAGCAGCTTCTGGAAACTAATATAGCATCCTGCAAGGAGGTGTATGAATTGCAAATTACAAAAAGGGAAGCAAACTTACATCTTGCTTTTTTTTTTTTTTTTTTGACCTAAAGATCCCCTTCTACCGATATACCAAAGGTTTCCACATTAGGAGTTTCTTCTACTGTCAAAATCCCCAAGGAAAAATATTATTAAGTACTTTGGCTGCTGAATGCACACCTTAAAATTTCATCACCAGACTCACCAACCACCTTCCAAAGAATAGCTCCTTCCCTCTTCCATCAATCCCCCTCTTTTTTTTTTTTTTTGAGATGGGGTCTCGCTCTGTCCCCCAGGCTGCAGTGCAGTGGCGCGATCCTGGTTCGCTGCAAGCTCAACCTCCTGGGTTCATGCCATTCTCCTGCCTCAGTTTCCCAAGTAGCTGGGACTACAGGCACCGCCACCACACCTGGCTAAAATTTTTTGTATTTTTAGTAGAGACGGGGTTTCACTGTGTTAGCCAGGATGGTCTCGATCTCCTGACCTCGTGATCCGCCCGCCTTGGCCTCCCAAAGTGCTGGGATTACAGGCACGAGCCACCGCGCCCGGCCCCACCTCCTCCTTTTTATTGAGGCAACAAAGCAACATTTTAACCCGTTTTATGTACCAACTACATTTATTTAATTTTGGATTTACTAATAAAAAGTTTTCATTGCTCAATGATGTATTTTTCTATTTGTAGAAAGTATTTGGACATCTTAGGTTGGGATGGAACACATCATAACTCTTACCACTGAAGTTAACAGAAGTCAGCCAGCTGCAGTGGCTCACACCTAGAATCCCAGCACTCTGGGAGGCCAAGCAGGTCTGCTCAGTTGAAGGGCTTCTCTGTAGTCTAGCGGCCTCTGCTGCCTCTTGAGGCCAGGAACTCGAGGCCAGCCTGGCCAACACAGTGAAACCCTGTCACTACTAAAAATAGAAAAAATGAGTTGGGCGTGGTGTCGCATGCCTGTAATCCCAGCTACTCGGGAGGCTGCAGCGAGAACTGCTTGAACCCGAGACGTGGAGGTTGCAGTGAGCTGGGAGATCGCGCCACTGACCTCCAGCCTGGGTAACTGAGTAAGACTGTCTCAAAAAACAAAAACAACAAAAAAATTAACAGAAGTCATTTTTCATTTTCTAGCTTTTCACTTACTGGCAGGATTCTTTTTTTTTTTGAGACGGAGTCTCGCTGTGCTCCCAGGCTGGAGTGCAGTGGCGCGATCTCGGCTCACTGCAAGCTCCGCCCCCCGGGTTCACGCCATTCTCCCGCCTCAGCCTCCCAAGTAGCTGGGACTACAGGCGCCCGCTACCGCGCCCGGCTAGTTTTTTTGTATTTTTAGTAGAGACGGGGTTTCACCATGTTAGCCAGGATAGTCTCGATCTCCTGACCTTGTGATCCACCCGCCTCGGCCTCCCAAAGTGCTGGGATTACAGGCTTGAGCCACCGCGCCCGGCCACTGGCAGGATTCTTAGAATTAACATCATTAAGTGACGGATAGGCATATTTACTTCATCTATAGCTAATGCCTGGGAAGTAGCTTGGTTTCTTCACCCTCCTTATTCACACCTTGCTTTGCAGGAGTTATCAGCTAGAAATCGGTGATCAGCATAGCCCTTCACTGCCCAGCAAAGGTGTGGAGGTAGAGGTACAGAGAGATGAAGAACCTTACAGAGACCATCCATCCGGTTAAAACCCCAACAAGAACAGAACCCGCATCCCCTGGCACCTAGACTAATATTCTACCCAAGGTTATATGAAGGAATTAAGGACAAATGTGATCAATAGAGCAGCAGAAAACAGCAGAATGTTTTTCTTTTTTGAGAAAAGATGAAATGATGCAGGCCTTCTTTAGCCGAGACAAGGGAAGGGTGGTGAATGAGTCACTAAATGCCTGCCGGTGAGGAAGACACTGACTGACTGAAGGGTAGCCCAACACGGAGTTATTTTGCACTGATTATCAGACCTTGGTTTTCTATCTTTTTGTGTCTCACAACTCAAAGATAGAGACTTGAATTACATAAGACTCTCTTGCACTAGATTGTGCTTGGCACTGTATTTCAGCTCTAGAACAGAAATCCACTCAACTAGCACAAGTCAAATGGGGGAAGAGGTGTTATGAAAAGGCTATGACCAAAGATCTCATGACCACCACCCAAGGAAAGTAAAGGTTCAGCTGGTCCAAATAGGAACTGGAACTAGAAGCTCCTGCCACTACATCTCAGGGTGTCCACACGTCTGCTCGGTTCAAGGGCTTCTCTGTAGACTAGCTGCCTCCGCTGCCTCTGCTGTCTGCAGCTTTTTTAGTTCCCCCAGCTTGCACATCTTTTATGCTGTAGTTCAGAACATGCTACAATTCTATATGAAATTTCAGCCCAAGAACTAACCATTATCTAATCAGCTCAGTAGCTCAAGGTCTCCATTCTCAGGGAAGAGGATGTGATTGGCTCAATCCAGCCAATAGAGCCTTTAGATTGTTTCCTATGGGTTCAGGTGCCCATCCCACAAAGATTGGTGGTTGATGAGTACTACTGTCTGGGCAGACACTTCAAAACAGGGTGTAGCAAAGAGGAAATGATTGGCAGATGCATAGAGGAACTCAAGAGTGATATGGCTGTTTCAGTTAAGGCTACCCAGAAAGACTGTATCACTGTACAATTTGTGATCTTTGGAAGAAGTGGTCATAATTTGCAAACAGAGAGTAGGAACCATTTTAATTTTTTATTTTTTTATTATACTTTAAGTTCTGCGATACATGTGCAGAACGTGCAGATCTGTTACACAGGTATACACATGCCATGGTTTGCTGCACCAATCAACCCGTCATCTACATTAGGTGTTTCTTCTAATGGTATCCCACCCACTGACAGACCCCAGTGTGTGATGTTCCCCTCCCTGTGTCCATGTGTTCTCATTGTTCAACCCCCATTTATGAGTGAGAACATGTAGTGTTTGGTTTTCTGTTCCTGTATTAGTTTGCTGAGAATGATGGTTTCCAGCTTTATCCATGTCCCTGCAAAGGACATGAACTCACCCTTTTTTATGGCTGCGTAGTATTCCATGGTGTGTATGTGCCACATTTGCTTTATCCAGTCTATCACTGATGGGCATTTGGGTTGGTTCCAAGTCTTTGCTATTGTGAATAGTGCTGCAATAAACATACGTGTGCATGTGTCTTTATAGTAGAACGATTTATAATCCTTTGGGTATATACCCAGTAATGAGATTGCTGGGTCAAATGGTATTTCTGGTTCCAGATCCTTGAGGAATCTCCACACTGTCTTCCACAATGGTTGAACTAATTTACACTCCCACCAACAGTGTAAAAGCAAGGAACCATTTTTAAATTTCCTTCTAGCTCCAGTGTCTATAGCAAAATCTTACTACTTTTGGCTTGTACTGTCAGAAATTTATCATTTGTCCAGAAGTGTCTCCAATTAGCAGACCAACAAGGAAATCTCAAAAAATGAAATGGACTGATACACAGTATGGGCACTGACTTGCCATTATTTGGTGAAGGGAAAGGAGGAAAGGGATAAGGCGAGGATATATGCAGTCCCTACCTAAGTAGGAATTCTCTGAACTATATATGATACAAGTCCAGCAAAGGACTGGAATTAGAACTAGTTCCTCAAGTAATTTTTAAACATAAAAACAGGCCAGGCGTGGTGGCTCATGCTTGTAATCCCAGCACTTTGGGGTTTAAGGAGGACTGCTTAAACCCAGGAGTTTGAGACCAGCCTAGGCAATATACCAAGACCTTGTCTCTACAAAAATAAATAAATAAATAAATAAATAAATGAAAAATACATTAGCCAGGCATGGCTGTGTGTCCCTGTACTCCCAGATACTCAGGAGGCTGTGGCAGGAGGATCACCTGAGCCTAGGAGGTAGATGTTGCAGTGAGCTATGATTGTGCCACCGCATTCCTGCCTGGATAACAGAGCAAGACCCTATCTCAAAAAAGTAAAATAAAATAAAATAAAAACAGAAATGCTGCTGGGGCAGGGAAGAGGGGAGAGGGAAGAGCGAATAGGCAGAACACGGAGGACTTTTAGGACGATACAACTATTCTGTAGGATAGTATAACCGTGGATACCTGTATATCTGTCCAAATCCATAGAATGTACAACACCAAGAGTAAACTCTAATGTTAACTACGGACTTTAGGTGATGATGATGTATCAATGCATGTTCATCAATTTGAGCAAATGCACCACTGTGGTGGGGGATGTTGTGCATGTGAGGGCGTGGGGTAGACAGGAAATCTCTGTACTTGCTGCTCCATTTTGCTGTGAGCCTAAAACTGCTCTAAAAAACAGTCTATTAAAATCAACAACAACTACAAGCCATGGTGGGAGGAACAGGAGGAAGTGTAACCAAACAAAACCCAAACCCAGCTAGGTGGTGCATGCCTGTAATCCCCGCCGCTCAGGAAGCTAAGGCGGGAGGATGGCTTGAGCCCAGGAGTTCAAATCTAGCCTGGGCAACTTCGCAAGACCTCGGTCTCTAAAAAGAAAAAAAAAAAAAAGAATGCAAATCTACTGTATACACTCTCGGCATAAGGACCATAAATAGGAGGAGCAGAGAGAAGGCAAGAGTGGGTCTCAGTTAGACCTGGCAGGAGCCACAGCACTCACACCCTGTCCGATGACATTAATCAGTTCCCTGAATTAGTTTCACTAAAATCAGACAGCCAGATGCTTGGTTTCTCCAGACAGTGAGCAAAGTTCCTATTCCCTGTACTATGAGGTATCATCTGCTTCCAAGTCCAGTGTCTGAACTCTCCAACCACCAGGAAACCAAATACAAAACCTCTTCTGGGGTATCCCCCAACTCAACCACCAGGATGATACGAATTTTCAACGTCAACTAACAATTTCAGATGGCAGACTGCCTCTCACATTCAAGACATGAAGTTTTTTCTGTTGCTGAGTTTGTTATTAAATATGTTTTCATCCTGACTTAGACTGCAGAATATCCTAACAGTACCTCTGGTTTCCTGCGTTAATTCAATGAGCCAACTTTTCTCTAACCCCTTCCTCTAAATAACAGATAATCCTGTTCTGGTCACAGGGTGCTTGGTCTCTCTCTGTCCCTTGCCCACCACATCTTCAAGACCACTTATTTAGGGGCAGGGCAATCTCTAGTAATAGCCTGATTATTTCTATGTATAGCAGCCGAAGCCTTCATAAAGTGATACTACTCATTCCCTGTCATACCCCAAGAACTATATTTGGTCTGGCAATCCTCAGGTTTTAGCACACTGATTTGAGTCGGATCTCAACAACAACAACAACAACAATACCAACAAAAATCAAAGAAAGTGTATGAGTCCTTTTGCCTACTAACTGTGGTTAAAGATCTGAAACACTTTCCACGGGCTTAAAAAGCATAATTATCGGTTCATCAACCGGTACAAAGTTACAGTTAGACAGGAGGAAAAAGTTACTGTATTCTATTGTACAGCAGAGTGACTATAGTTAACCTTCTTCCCATTTGCCCAGAGAACACTCGCCCACAGTGCATGCGGCTGCAGCGTCTACTATGAGATAGCTTTGCTCGCTTTTACTGCTATTTTTGCAAGCTCTAGTGCATTGAATTTGGAAATAAAAAACACCATTTTATTTATAACATTCTGTTTTTAGTATTGGTATTTCCATTCACAAAATACAGTAATTCTCAATCGCTGAAAATATCAAATCCTAGAAAATGCAGCATTCCTATGCATGATGGTAACATTGTTCTTGAACAGTTATTGGCCAAAGATCCATTTCAATTCAATTTTTCTGAAATAGACGATTCTGATGATTCAGACAATTCTAACGTTAGTTCTGTTTAGAAATAACTCGGTTTTTATATTGTGTTTTCACATTGAAAATCAGTCAGATTTGCTTCAGCCTCAAAGAGCACGTTTATGTAAAATTAAGCGAGCGCTGGGTGGTGAGCTGCACCTTTGTTCCTAAATGGGAAAATGGTTAAACATAATGTATGCATATTTCAAAATAACTGGAAGTGAGGATTTTGAAAGTTCTCATCACAAAGAAAGAGTATTTCAAATGATGGATATGCTAATCATCCCAATTTGATCAGTACATAATGTATACGTGTATTGAAACATCACATTGCACCCTATAAATATGCACAATTATTACATGCCAATTAAAAATAAAATAATTTTTTTTTTTTTTTGAGGCGGAGTCTCGCTCTGTCACCCAGGCTGGAGTACAGTGGCCGGATCTCAGCTCACTGCAAGCTCCGCCTCCCGGGTTCCCGCCATTCTCCGGCCTCAGCCTCCCGAGTAGCTGGGACTACAGGCGCTGCCACCTCGCCCGGCTATTTTTTGTATTTCTTAGTAGAGACGGGGTTTCACCGTGTTAGCCAGGATGGTCTCGATCTCCTGACCTCGTGATCCGCCCATCTCGGCCTCCCAAAGTGCTGGGATTACAGGCTTGAGCCACCGCGCCCGGCCAAAAATAAAATAATTTTTAAAAAGAAACACATAAACTTTCCAAATTTACAGAAAGATACCAGGAACATCAACAAACTCCAAATAAGATAAATGCAATGAGATTCACAAACAAAAACACTGTAGTAAAAATGCTGAAAGTCAAGGACAAGGAGAAAGTCTTAAAAGCAGAAATAGAAAAATAGCCCATTACTTACAAGGGAACCCCAATAAGACTAACAGATGACTTCTCAGCAGAAACAAAAGATCCCAGAAAAACATGGGAAAACATATTCAAAGTGCTCAAAAGAAAAAGTTGTCAGCCAAGAATCCCATATGCGCCAAAACTACCTTTCAAAAATGAAGGTGAAATAAAGACTTTCCCAGATAAACAAAAACTGAATTTGTTGCTAGAAAAACCACTTTGCAAAAAACAGTAAATACCAGAAGGTAATTTGAATCCACACAATAAAAGAACACTGGTAAGATAATTATGTAATTATAAATGCACATTTTTTCTCTTATTCTCATAACTCACATAAAAATGAATTGCATAAAATATGTACACACTGTACTGCTACGCCTATAACATATAGAAAGCTATAAGATATGTAAATATATTTGCAAAACACAGTGCAAATGAGTTAAACAGACAAGTTGTATTGGGCTAAGGAAGTAACTATACATGTTAAAGTGATACATAAAACACTGTTGAATTCATAACAGTAAGAGAGGTAATATGTATAACAATAATGCCACAAAAAAGAAAGAGAAGGGAGTAAAGCTATGCAGACGATCCATAACTTATGATGGTCAGACTTACAATTTTTTGACTTTACAGTGATGTGAAAGTGATACACAGTCAGTAGAAGCCATACTTCAAATTTTGAATTTTGCTCTTTTCCCAGGCTACTGATATGTGATACCATAACTATTGATAAAACAACTAGAAAAAAGATCAAGAAAACAGAATACTTGAATAACACTATAACCAACTGACCTAACAGACATTTACAGAACTCTCCACCCAACAACAGAACATACATTCTTCTCAAGTATGCTTTTCTCACAATGCTGGGCAGTGACAGCAAGCCACAGCCCCCAGTCAGCCCAGCAATCACAAGGGTAAACAAGCAACACTCTACAGTGTACTGTGTTGCTAAGCAATGATCTTCAGTACATTAGGTGTATTAAGTGCATTTTTGACTTACAATATTTTCAACTTATGATGATATAACTCCATCATAAGTAGAGAATAATATGTGCAGGACATAAGTCGAAAATCATATGTATAGGAGTAACATTTCTATATATCATGGTAACTAAGCTAGTATAAGTCTGAAGCTTATTCTATGGCAAACTTTAGAGCAACCACTAAAAAAATACTCAAAAAGAAGAGTGAAAACATCATTAAAGAAATTGAAATGCTACATTATAAAATATTCACTTACAGGCATGAGTCACTACCTGTAATCCCAGCACTTTGAGAGGCCAAGACAGAAGGATCACTTGAGCCCAGGAGTTTGAGACCGGCCTGAGCAACAAAAAGTCTCTACAAAAAATCAAGAAATTGGCTGGGCATGCTGGCTTACACCTGCAATCCCAGCATTCTGGGAGATGGAGGCAGGCAGATCACTTGAGGCCACGACTTAGAGACTAGTCTGGCCAACATGGTGAAACCCCCCCATCTCTACTAAAAATACAAAAATTAGCTGGGCATGGTGGTGCATGCTTACTTAGTCTCAGCCACTCAGAAGGTTGAAGCATGAGAATAGCTTGAGCCTGGGAGACAGAGGTTGTAGTGAGCCAAGATCACACCACTGCACTCCAGCCTGGGTGACAGACCAAGACTCTGTCTCAAGAAAAAAAAAAAAATCAAAAATCGAAAAATTAGCCAGGTGTGGTGGCTCATGCCTGTGATCCCAGCTTCATGGGCAGCAAAGGAAGGAGAATCACTTGAGCCCAGGAAGTCAAGGATGGCAGTGAGCCATGTCCACGCCACTGCACTCCAGCCTGGGCAAGAAAGTGAGACCCTGTCTCAAAACAAAAAACAAAAAACAAAAACAAAAACAAAAAAACAGACAATATTTACTTAAAACAAAAGAGAGTAATAAAAGGAAAAACAGAGTTACAAACAAAAAGGACAAGAGATATACAGAAAACATAAAGTAAAAGTTTAGACATAAAGCCAACCACGTCAATAACATCATGGATGTGAGTGGAATAAACAATCCCACCAGGCTGGGCTCGGTGGCTCACACCTGTAATCCCAGCACTCTGGGAGGCCAAGGTAGGTGGATCATCTGAGGTCAAGAGTTCAAGACCAGCCTGGCTAACACAGTGAAATGCTGTCTTTACTAAAAATACAAAACTTAGCTGGCTGTGGTGGCGACCGCCTGTAATCCCAGCTACTCGGGTGGCTGAGGCAGGAGAATCGCTTAAACCTGGGGGGTGGAGGTTGCAGTGAGTGGAGATTGCGCCACTGCACTCCAACCTGAGTGACAGATCAAGAGTCTGTCTCCAACAACAACAAAAAAAATCCCATCAAAAGACAAAGATTGTCAGACTTCAAGAAAACATGATCTAACTCTATGCTGCCTAGAGAAGACACACTTTAGAGTAAAAAATACAAACAGGTTAGAAGTAAAAGGACAGAAAAGATACGTCACGCAAACATACAAACAAGAAACTTATTGTGGCTATACTGATATCAGAAAAAAATAAATTTAAAACAAAACGTTATTAGAGATGGAGAGGGACATTTTGTTAATGATAAAAGGGTCAATCCATCAGGAAGATATAACCATTATAAACATACACAACTAAGGACCAAAATTTATGAAGCAAAAATTGACAGAAACAAAGGGAGAAACAGATAATTGAGTATTAATAGCTGGAGACTTCAAACTGTCATTTTCAGTGATAGATAAAACAACTAGAAAGAAGATCAACAAGAAAACAGAACACTTGAATAACACTATAAACCACTAGATCTAACATATATCTGTAGAACTCTCCACCCAATAGAATATACATTTTTCTCAAGTCACATGGAATATTCTCCTAAACAGATCACATGCTAGGCCATAAAATGAATCTTCATATATTTAGAAGAACATTACTAATATAATACATGTGCTCTGATCACAAAGAAAGAAATTAAAAATAAATGCAGGAAGTTTCAAAGGAAATTCACAAATGTGGAAACTGAACAAGGCACTACTACATAACCAGTGGGTCAAAGGAGGAAAAACATGCTTTGGGACAAAGATAAGCTGCCAGTAACTGATCCTAAAGAGAGGATTATAGAAAAGCTGCCTGACAGAAATTCAGAATACCTGTTTTAAGGAAATTTGGCTAACTTCAATGAAGTAGAGAAAAACAATTCAGAAATTCATCAGAGAAATTTAACAGAGAAATTGAAATAATTTTTAAAAATCAAACAGAAATCCGGGAGCTAAAAACTACGATGAACAAAATAGAAAATCCAATAGAAAGCATCAACAGCAGAATCGTTCAATTAGAGGAATATCAGTGAACTCAAAGACAGGTTAATTGAAAATACATCATTAAAGGTGAAAAAGGAAAAAGGAATGAAGTTACAGGATTTATGGGTAACATCTAAAGAGCACATATGTGGGGGTCACTGGTGTTCAAGGGGGAACCTTGAAAAAGAGAAAGCAGTAGAAAGCTTATTAAAGAAATAACAACAGAAAGTATTTCAAACCTGGAGAAAGCTATAGCTATCCAGATACAGGAAGACCGAGGGTATCCAATCAGATTTAATCCAAATAACACTACCCCACAACATATTAGAATCAAAATGTCAAAGATCAAACACAAAGAGAGGATCCTGAAAGCAGCAAGAGAAAAGAAGCAAATAATGTATAAGGGAGCACTAACACGCCTAACAAGAGATCTCTAAGCAGAAACATGGTAGGCTAGGAGAGACTGGGATAGTATCTTCAAAGTCCTAAAGAAAAAAAAAATTAAAACTATCAACCAGGAATACTATACCTACCAAAGCTGTACTTCAGAAATGATGAAAAGAATAAAGACTTCTGGACAAACAAAAGCTGATGGAATTCATCAGCACCAGACCTGTCTTACAAGAAATGCTAAAGGGAGTTATTCAAGATGAAAGAAAAGGATAGTAATGAGTAACACAAAAACATCTGAAAGTACAGAACTCACTGGTAAAAGCAAGTACACAGTCAAATTCTGAAGACTCTAATAATGTAATGGTGGTATGTAAGTCACATTTTTTTTTTTAAAGAAGGTTGAGACAACACAACTAAAAATAGTAGTTACAATAATTTGTTAGGAGACATGCAATATAAAAAGATATAAATTGTGACACCGAAAACTCAAAATGGGGGAGTGGAGTTAAAGAGTATTTTATTTTCAATCAAAGTTAAGTTGCTATGAGTGTAAAATAACCTTTTATAACTATAAGGCATACTTTTATAAGCCCTATGGTAACCACAAAGCAAAAGCCTGTAACAGATACACTAAAAATAAAAAGCAAGGAATCAAAATATACTACTAGAGAAAATCACTTAACCTCAAAGGAAGAAAGAAAGAAAAAAAGCATCTACAAAACTAGAAAAAAATTAATAAAATGACAATAGTAAATCCTCACCTATCAATAATTACTCTGAATGTAAATGGATTAAATTCTCCAATTAAAAGACAGAGAGTAGCTAAATGGATTTAAAAAAAAAAACAGAAAACAAGACTGCTGCCTACAGAAGACCTGCCTCACCTACAAGGACACACACAGACTGAAAGTGAATAAATGGAAAAAGATACTTCGCACAAATGGAAACCAAAACAGAACAGGAGTGGCTATACTACGCCACATAAAATAGACTTTAAGTCAAAATCTGTAAATAGAGACAATGAAGGTCATTGTATTAATATATGATAATGGGGTCAGTCAATTCAGCAAAAGGATGTTACGTATTTAGGTGCTCTGATGCTGGGTAAATGTATATGCACCCAATGTCAGAGCACCTAAATACATAAAGCCAATATTAACAGATCTCAAGAAACAGATAGATTGTAACACAATACTAGTAGAGGAGTTTAACACCCCATTTTCAGCAACCGACAGATCATTTAGACAGAAAATCAACAAAGAAACGTCAGATATGAACTGCACCCGAGAACAAATGGACCTAACAAACATTTACAGAACATTCCATCCAACAGGTACAGAATACACACTCTTCTCAACTGCACATCAATCATTTTCCAGGATAAATCGTATGTTAAGCCACAAAGTAAGTCTTTTAAATTTAAGAATATCAAAATCTTATCAAGTATCTTTTCTGACCACAATGGTATAAAACTAGAAATCAATAAAAGGGGAAACTTTGAAAACTTTACAAACGTATAGACATTAAACAACATGCTCCTAAACCATCAATGAGTTAATGAATAAATTTCAAGAAAAATTTAAAAATTTCCTGAGACAAACGAATATGAAAACATAACATACCAAATCCTATGGGACAGAGCAAAAACAATTCTAAGAGGAAAGTTTACAGCAATAAATGTCAACTCTCAAAAATAACCCCAAAGCCCAAACTGTGAGAATGATTTATTAAATACAAATACCCTGAGAAAGGATATCCCTTTTATTAAACACTAATTAATATTTTATGAGAAACTTGTTATTCTTTTGCTTTAAACAGATGGGTCTTCCTCTGTCACCCACACTGGTGTGCAGTGGCACGATCATAGCTCACTACAGCCTCCAACTCGTGGGCTCAAGGGATCCTCCTGCCTCAGCCTCCCCAGGGGCTGGGACTATAGGTTGTTAGGCACCATACCATATCTGGCAACGACAGGTGAATGAGACAGGTGCCAGTGACAGGCAAAATGAGAAGATGCCGAAGACAAATTCTGCCTAGAGTCAGCCTGAGTTACTCCAAAACGTTTAGCCTGCCATTTCTGCAACATTCGGCTTTTCAAGACGGTGCTAAGGACCAACAAGGCACAGTCTTTGCTATTTATTACAGAACGCTGACCAAATTACTATGACTCTGGCTGTAACCCTGATGCTGAACCCACCCTTCAAAGTTTTGTTTCAAACACTTCCTTTCTCAAAGACCACTTTCTTTATGAAAATACAGGCTCACCCTAAATGTGTACAAATATAAAAGGGTATACTTTACTCACTATGTTCCAATTATAATATTACATGCAAGCAAATAACTTACTTTACAAAAAATAAAAATTTAATAAATGGTAGCAGCTTAATTATTTCAAGCTGCCAGTAGGCATAAAGTCAAATATTTTCCAAAAACACAAACAGCCACTTACGACTCACCTGTGCCTCTTTCTTTTCATCTAATAAACGTCAGCATAACAGAGTGATTAAGAAGGCTGACTTGGAGGCAGACTGCCGAAGTTTGAAGCCCTCCTCTGTAACATACCAGCTATGTGACCTCGGGAAGTTATTTTGCCAGTCTATGCCTCCGTTTCTGTATCTGTAAAATGGGAAAAACCTGGTGGGGCTGCTGTGAATAATAAAATATATTACACAGAAAGCACTTAGAATTGTGCCTGGTGCATTTTAACACCCATTCAATGTCAGTTATTCTCATTAGTTATTGTATTTCTAAGTAGAAACTAAGGTCTTTCTCCAAGAGTCCTCTACTAGCTAGAGATAATCTCTCTTGGCAAGCCTAAACACCTGTCGGCAAAACTGTTCACAAAAGCAACAGAGTCAACAGTAAGAAAAAGCATTAATGTCCTGAACAGGCAGTGCATCACACAGTCTGAAAGCCCCAAATTGTTTACTTTATTATCTCACAAATATTAGAGTCAGAGGTTTCAAGATTTTGCTAAGCCAGTTCACACTGCATTCGCCATATGTTAATATGAGATGGATAAGACAGCTTGGTCGGCTGTCAAGTCACGAGTTCTATAAACACTAGTACACAACAAAATGACTGTAAAAGTCGTGTGGTTCCTATTGGTCATATTAAATTATACTTGAAGACTTTTGCTTTTCTAGCTGCAAATAACTGGAAAAGAGTGTACTTGAGAGCAAGACTCAAATTTAAATAAACTGTAAATTTCTCAACATCTTGGAAACTTCAGTTCAGCTTCTCTTTATGTGCAAGACTAAACCCAGTACAGTTTATAATTTGAAATCCAAACATATCACTAGCATACTGGGCTCTAATCTCAGTTCTGATCCACACAACACTACTAACAGTATGGCCCAAAATATTCCATTTGTCTCTAAATGAAAAGCACAATGATATGTACCAGTCTTACAAGACAAAAAAAAGATTAAATGAGATAAATATTAACAACAAACAGCAGTTGTAGCTATTAATAAATAACACAGGAAAGTATCAATTACTTGAGCTCTGAGACTCCTCTCTCTCTCTCTGACACACACACACGCACACGCACACGCATACGTGCACAGAGACACACACACACAGAAAAAATAAATCTGAGCCAAGGAATAAGGGAGAAAGCACAAAAGGAAAGTAATTTAATGGTTCTTCTAAATAGTATAAAAAAAGATTTTGGTATCTAGAACATGAAGACAAATAAAATGGTATGTTGTCAAAGAGAAGGATTGTGTGAAAAATCACAGACGTGTAATAAATAATACAAAGGAATTGAGAAAGAAATAATTTATTTCTCAGTCAGAACCAAAAATGAAGTCTCCATGTAATTAGGAGCTCTAGGGAGAACGTAACTATGATGGAATAAATCTCGCCCAACCAGACTAGGCTGAGATAATACTATAAATTATTATAATACTATTAACAAGCTAACATCCAAAACAACAAACTGAAAATAGAATGCCATAAATTATATGGAGTTTTACACTTAACATTAGTACAGCTTATGTGCTTTTTGTATATCGCAATAAAAAAGCAAAAATAATAATGCCAAAAATAGATGTGAATAAACAATATACATATCAAGACACAAGGATTTCTTCTTTCGTTCAACAAATATCTACTAAATGCTGACTAAATGAAAAATAACACAAGTCAAAAAGCAGAGTGAAACCGCTTTTGCCTATAAAATCAACGATTAAAAAACATTTTACAGATTGCTTGAGCCCAGGGAGTTGAGGCTGCAGTGAGCTATGATCATACACTGCACTCCAGCCTGGGCAACAGGGCAAGACCTTGCCTCAAAAAAAAAAAAAAAAAAAAAAAAAAAATCCCCAGTACTGGCAAGAATACAGTTAAACAGCCACTCATATGCAGATTTCTGGAAATGTAATTGGTCCAAGTTTTCTGAAAGATAATCAGAGAAGTATATCAAAAAACAAAAAACTTTGAATGTGTTTATACCCTTTCACTCATCAATCCACTTCTAGGAATTGAGTGTACAGAAATAACCAGAGATGTACATGATTGATTGCTATAAAAGGATGTTCACTGCATTTTACATTAGTAAAAAACTGCTAACAATCTAAATCTGTAACAACAAGCAATTAATTATACAGTTTGTAATACAGCCATATGAAGGAACTTAGCCATTAGTCTAATTTCAGAAAAAAAATATTTAATGGTACAGAAAACTGCCTGCATTAGACTTAAATCTAAGACCATAAAATGCTATATACAATATGATAGCAATTTTCTTATATACACACAAACGTATACATATACAACCAAAAACCGGAAAGCAAACACCACAATGTTAACAACAGGTTTCTTTGTGTAATGCCGGATTATTTCATTGTACTTTTCATTAATTTATAAATTTCCTATAATAATCATGTACTATTTTTGTAACCAGTGCAGTGATCTTTGTGGTTAAACACAAAATGCCTTTTCCATCTAAGCCAACTAGGGAAATTCCATTCCCTTGTCAGTGACTGTATCCTAGACCAACACATGGAGATGTCTGGTGTAGGGGCTTCCAGGAAAGATTTCCTTGCTCCTTACAGGGAAAACAAGAGAAGTATTGTTTTCTTTTGAATACTGTCACGTCCAGTATGATTTATTTATCATTCATTTACCTGAACACACCTACTATGCAGCAGGCATGGTGGCTAATGAAAAGACGTAATTTTTCATCTTTGAGAAACTGTATCATATAGTAGACTGGAAAACACACAACTGGGTGAGGTAGCAGATATGCAAATAAAAATTCCAACAATAATGTGAAATTGATCTAATGACAGCACACACACAGCATGGGGGCACAGAGACCACAAACCAGAAGTCTTGAGGGATGACTACTGTTCACGCAAAGAAAAGGGGAGCGTCGTCAGCCAGGGTCCGTGCCACAGCACTTTCCTGGCACGTGCAAAGGCTCAGAGTTTAGCCAGGCATGGTGGCGGGCATCTGCAGTATTTTTCACAGTTTAATTTTTAACAGGTAATATGAGCATATCTTTATAAATCACCTTTAACACTAAGTAATTTGCTCCTGAATTCTGTATCTCATTTATACATAAATACCTCAACTATACTAAGTTTATTAAAGGAAGCAAATAGCTTCCTCCTTAAGGGAATTTCTCAATCTACCAAAACAATAATTATGATTTGACAGCAGCCATCACTCACATGGTGCTTATCCTATGCCAGGACAATTATAAGCATTGTGAACCTATCTCAGTCCCCACAATCCCACTATACGGGTGTGGAAACTAAGGACAAGTGAGGCCAGCATCTTGCCCAAGGCCACCGAGAAACACAGCATGTGCTCATCCACATCACAAAGCACTGACCACACGTCACAATAGCAAATGAAGTGTGACTATGAAAAGTCAGTTTTTGTTGTTTTTATCCATATCAAGAGCAAAATCTTTCAGCTCCTCCACCTAAACTGAAGGAGGAACTATGATTTTTTCTGAGCACGTGCATTCCTCATTTATGTTCGCACTGGTTAATTCCTCCCTCAAGCCTCTCTAAACTGCCCTCTCCAGCGTCATCCGCATCAGCAGTCTCCTGAGATCCTCGGTGGATCCCTCCAGCTGTCAGGGGGCAATGTCTCTGCCTGCTGTTTCTATTTACACATCCAAAGTTTGCCCACTCAAACTTCTGTGGGGAAACCACAGACAATGTCTGCCTCTGCCAAAGGATAAAGGGAGAAAAAATGCTTTCCACAGAGTCAAAAGAATTCCATTTGTCAAATCAATCTGATGATGCTGGATGAACTGAACATTTCCATCTGACTACCTTACCACCCACTATTTAATATGAAATTACATAATTTCCCAAATGGAAATCATTCAAATTGCTCTTCAAGGAATTAAACTAGAAAATTCTCTTTTTTGTCTACAACAAAAAGGCAGGCATGTTCATACAGGAGCTGCACAGAGTAATACTTCTGCAATTTTTTTTCCTGAACAAAAATATATTTCTGTTCTGTTACATAAAAATTCAAGATACATATCCAAGATAAGAAATTCGGTATGGACTTTTTTACCACTGCCATATGGTAGTAAAATCAGTTTTTCTAGCTGACAAGGCACCCCTGTTCTCCCAAACTGAATTCATAATTTGTCTCAAGAGCTCTGAAATTTTATTTATCTGCAACACAGATTCATGATCCCAGTTTTTAATAATCTCTGTACAGAACAAGTATTTCTGACATTAAAATAAAATGTTATATTAATATTAATAAATTGAACAATTATTTCTTTTATCTAAAAACATTCTTGCTTTCTCTAAAACACAGGCTGTTTCAGTAATAATAATTTGTAAAGCAGGATTTTATTTACAATTTCATTATCCAAGTTGATCATGTCTGTTCTATACAACATGATGCCTTTACCAACACCATATATAGGAGAAAATTAAACTTGGTATGGCTAGTATAACAATTCTTTGTTACAGCAGATCTTAAGAGTTATAGATGTCAAGGGATTTTCTTTATCTGCCCAGCTACTTGAAAACCACTAGGCTATTCTTTGAGGAGGCTTTGACTGTGACTTAACCTTAGCATGCACTGATGCAAATTCTATTGACAAGCTGTACTTTAATACAAGTGTTCATGGTTTTGGGTTTTACATGGATTTACATGGATTTATTTTTATTTGTTCTTATAGGTCAACTGAGTCTCAGCACTTGGCTTATGCATTCAGCATGTTTCACTCCGGCCCCTGATACCTTGGTTACCAATCTCTTGCCAGGGCATGACATAGGAAATTTCCTATGCTCTTCCATCTTGATTAGTTTGTTGATATCTGAATCCAGTGCTTCTATTTGATCAGACATAGGGCATTTCTTTTTTTTTTTTTTTTTAATTTCCAATGACTCTTCTCTTTGTTAACTGTTTCCTGTTTCCTTCAAGAGTCTCATTTCAGGCCAGGCTTGGTATTGCAAGCGTGCAACCTCAGTACCTAGGGAGGCTGAGGTGGGAGGATCATGTTAGCCCAGGAGTTCTGAGACCAGCCCAGGTAACATAGTGAGACCCCATCTTCACATAAAACAAACAACAATTAGCCAGGTGTGGTGACACATACCAGTAGTCCTAGCTGCTTGGGAGGCTGAGGAGGAGGGCTGCTGAAGCCCACGAGCTTGAGGCTGCAATCAGCTGTGGATCGTGCCACTGCACTCCAGTCTAGCCAAAAGAGCAAGACCCTGTCTCTAGAAATAATGATAATAATAAGAAGAGTATCATTTCAATCTGCTACTTTTATATTTTATTACTCTGTTTTCTACAGTTTTTCAGAGTTACTACATAAGGTTCAGACTTAAAAATATTTTTCTGAACTTTTGAAATACCTGTTTAGGTAAATAATGCTCAGAAGCACATATAATTCTAATAAATAGCATTATCTATCTGTCTCCTGCCAGTGACAGTATATATAAATTAACAGGTATGGTTTTTACACAATCACTGAGTATTCGCACATCCAGTCAGTGGCTGGAGTAAGAACTCAAAAACCACACAATTGAACCTTGAAGAAGTGCACGTGAGTATAATATATAAAAACCATACCACAAAAACATAGTCATCTTTCACACTTGTATTTCACAGGGGAATAATAATTTCATGTGTCATCATCTACAGTGAAGGGTTATGACTGAGCTAAAATTCTAAATGATTTTTCTTCACAAAATTAACAAATTCAAATCATATTAATAAATCCTTTATTGTTCATTCAAATTTTAAAAAATTTGTTTTAGTTTTAAACCATAACTGTATGATATTTTATTGACTGATTAAGACAGGGTCTTGCTCTGTCATCCAGGCTGGAGTACAGTGGTGCTATCCTGGCTCACTACAGCCTTGACCTCCAAGGGTCAAAGGATCCTCCTACTTCAGTCTCCCAAATGGCTGAGACTACAGGCACATGCCACCACGCCTGGCTACATTAACGGAACCAAGAACAAAAATCATATGGCCATCTCAATAGACGCAGAAAGAGCATTTGACGAAATTCAACATCTTTTCATGGTAAAAAAAAAAAAAACTGTCAACAAATGAGGTATAGAAGGAATGTACGTCAACACAAGGCCATCTGTGACAGACCCACAACTAACCATACCGAACGGGGAAAAGTTAAAAGCATTTTCTCTAAAATCAGGAACAAGACAAAGAGGTCCACTCTTACCACTTCTATCCAACACAGCACTGGAAATCCTATCCACAGCAATTAGGTAAGAGAAACGAAAGAAAGAAAGAAAAAGAAAAGGAAAAAGAAAAAGGAAAAGGAAAAGAGCATCCAAACTGGAAAGGAGGAAGTTAAACTGTCCATGTTTACAGATGACATAAGCTTGTACGTAGAAAACCCTACAAATTCCACTAAAAAACTATTAGAATTAATAAGTGAATTCAGTCAAGTTGCAGGACATAAAATCAACAAACGAAAATCATTAGTGTTTCTATACACCAAATATTAATAGCAAACTATCTGAAAAATAAATCAAGAAAGCAATCCCATTTATAATACCTAAAAAAAAGAAAGAAAGAAAGAAAATACTGAGGAATAAATTTAACCAAGGAGGTGAAAGATCTCTACAATGAAAACTATAAAATATTGAAAAAAATTGAAGACACACCAAAAATGAGAAGATACCCCATGTTCACAGATTGAAAGAATTCATATCTTTTAAAAGCCCATTAACATTTCTATGGAGGCTGGGCACAGTGGCTCATGCCTGTAATTCCAGCACTTTGGGAGGCCGAGGCAGGTGGATCACCTGAGGTCAGGAGTTCGAGACAAGCCTGGCCAACATGGGAAAACCCTGTCTCTATATAAAAATGCAAAAATTAGCTAAGCATAGTGGCAGGTGCCTGTAGTCCCAGTGACTCGGGAGGCTGAGGCAGGAGGATCCCTTGAACCCGGGAGGTGGAGGTTGCAGTGAGCCGAGATCACGCCATGCCACTCCAGCCTAGGTGACAGTGAGATTCTGTCTCTCTCTCTCTATATATATATATATATTTGTACAGAACCGCAAAGACCCCAAAGAGCCAAAGCAATCTTGTGTCAAAAAACCCAGATATACTACAAAGCTATAGTAAGCAAAACAGTAGAGGACATAAAAACAGACAAATGGAACAGAATAGAGAACCCAGAAATAAATCCACACACTTACAGTCAACTGATTTTTGACAAAGGTGCCAAGAACACACCTGGGGAAAGGACAGTCTGTCCAATGAATGGCGCTCAGGAAAACTGGATATCCACACACAGAAAAACGGAAGTAGACCTTATCTCTCACCACTTAGAAAAATCAACACAAAATGGGTTAAATATGATACCTGAAATTACGAAACTACTAGAAGAAAACATAGAGGAAATGCTTCATAATACTGGTCTTCTGGGCAAAGATTTTTGGGTATGACCACAAAAGCAACAAAAGCAAAAACAGACAAATGAAATTACACCAAACCAAAAAGCTTCTGCACAGCAAAGAAAATAACAGAGTGAAGAGACAACCAACAGAATGGGAGAAAATATTTGCGAACTATGTATCTGAGAAGGGGTTAATATCCAGAATATATTATGTAAGGAACTCAAACAGCTCAATACCAAAAACAAAAAACAAAACAAACAAACAAAAAACCTGATTTTTTAAATGGTCAAAGGGACCTGAACGAACTTTTCTTCAAAGAAGACAAAAAAATGACTATCAGTTATTTGAAACAACGCTCAACATCAGTAATCATCAGGGAAATACACATCAAAACCACAATGAGAGGATCACTTGAGGCCAGAGTTTGAGACCAGCCTAGGCAACACAGCAAAACCCCATCTGTCAAAATAAAAAATTAGCCAGGCAGGGTGGTGCATGCCTGTAGTCCTAGCTACTTAGGAGGTTACAGCAGGAGGGTATCTTGAGCCCCGGAGGTTGAGGCTACAGTGAGCTATGATCACGCCACTGCATTCCAACAGGGTGAGACCCTATTTCAAAAAAAAAAGGGGGGGTAGAATGGCTGTTGCCAGGGGCTGGCAGGAGGGGAAATTGAGAGGTGATGGTTAAAGGTACAAAGCTTCAGTCCTAAAAGAGAAGTAAATTTTGGAGATCTACTATACTGCATAGTGCCCACGGCTAACAATATTATGTTGTATAGTAAAAATGTGCTAAAAGAGTAGAGCTTATATTAAGTGTTCTGACCACACACAAAAGAAGAACAACAACAAAGGGGGCAGGGGACCTCTGGGAGGTGGTGGGTATGTTTACAGGTTTGATGGTAGTGATAACTTCATGGGTATATACTTATCCACAAACTCACTGAGTTCTATACATTAAATATGTACAACTTTTTATATATCAATCATATCTCAATAAAGTGATTTTAAAAATCAAAACAAACTGCTGTTAAACCTGAAAATATCAAGGATCTACTGCACAATATATTAAAACCTCTCTATCACACTCCAATTTAAAAT